>NW_022990313.1:4928271-4993271 GCF_902827175.1 Gymnodraco acuticeps
TTGGTTTTCTGCTAATCTGTCCAGTCTCCTTCATGAGAGAAACAAGGCCTGGGCAAAGGCTAGGAAATCAGGCTCAGAGGTAGAATGGCTGCATTTTAGGCAGCTAAGAAATAGCTTCACTTCACATATCAAAAGTGCTAAATCAAAGTACTATCTGTCAGTTACCACAAAGAACCTGAATAATCCTGGAAAATGTTGGAAAGCCATTCAATCGTTATCCACCGGCGATATCCGTAATGAGCTACCTCCGTGCATTACCACAGCATCTGGCACTATATCGGACAGGGCTACTATGCTAAATTGCTTTAATCAGCATTTTGTGTCCTGTGGTTCTCTATTTGATTCTGTCACTAACTCTGCTTCTGTGAACACTACAGTATGTGACTCTGAAAAACGTGTGTTGGAAAACCCTTTCAGTTTTACCCCTTTTACTGTTGATGTTGTTCGTGAAGCTTTAAACAAGTTAGATCCTAAGAAACCGGCTGGCCCGGACAACGTAGAACCTTTCTTTTTAAAGTTAGCTGCAGATTTTATTGCTCCACCTCTCACTACTCTTTTTAACCTCTCCCTCAGCACGAACACAATTCCAAAATTGTGGAAGTCAGCGTATGTCCTGCCTTTGCTAAAAGGAGGGGAGGTCACCTTATTAAATAACTATAGGCCAATCTCTAAGTTGTCAGTTCTGGCTAAGGTTCTTGAACGCCTAGTGAGTGAACAGGTAAAGGTGTTTTTATGTACAAATGACATCCTGTCTAAACATCAGTCAGGCTTCAGAAAGCAACACAGCACCATCACTGCCACAATGAAAGTGGTGAATGATGTGGCGAGTATTTTAGATAATAAGCAGAGTTGTGCAGCTCTATTTATTGACCTTTCAAAAGCGTTTGATACCGTCGATCATCACATTTTAAAGCAGAGGCTAGCCAGTATAGGCATGTCCAGCCATGCAGTGGGGTGGTTTGTAAACTACCTCTCTGAAAGGTCCCAATGTGTTCACTTTGATGGGCTGTCTTCTGAGTGGTTAAACATTGCTAATGGTGTTCCTCAAGGTTCTGTTTTAGGTCCACTTTTATTCTCCATATATATCAACAGTTTAGGTGAAAATGTGGATGAAGCTACTTTACATTTGTATGCGGATGATACCGTGTTGTACTGTGCAGGTCCCTCCATTCAGGAGGCTGGTGTTAAATTACAGGCTGTTTTTAACATTATTCAGACTCAGCTCTCTGAACTAAAGCTTCTTTTAAATGTTGAGAAAACCAAGGTAATGCTCTTTTCTAAAGCTAAAAAGACACCAGAGCCTGTTTTAGATATTGTAACTATGCAAGGAATAAAACTTGAAGTGGTTACCTGTTACAAATACCTGGGTATCTGGCTTGATGATTGTCTCACTTTTAAACTTCATGTCAATAACCTGCTTAAAAAGCTGAGGGTTAGGCTAGGTTTCTTCTACAGGAACAAGTCCTGTTTCTCGCTTGAGGCCACGAAAAGGCTAGTCACTGTGACCTTTTTACCTGTGCTGGACTATGGTGATTTGTTATATATGAATGCACCTGCCAATTACCTGAGCAAGTTAGATGCTGCGTATCACAGCGCACTGAGATTTGTGACAAACTGTAAAGCATTAACGCATCACTGTACCCTGTATGCAAGGGCTGGTTTGCTTTCACTAACTGTACGGAGGCTCAGTCACTGGTACATTTTTATATACAAAGCCATGTTAGGGAAACTTCCATCTTATATCTGCTCCCTGATCTCACGGAAAATTGTAAGTGGCTACTGCCTGAGATCGCATGCTGTGGTTTTATTAAATGTGCCAACTGCTAGGACTGTCTTAGGGAAGACAGCTTTTAGATGCGCAGCTCCTCTGTCTTTGAATAGTCTGCAAATTAAATGGAAACTGAACAATCTGGTGCCACTAAATGTTTTTAAAGCTCGGTTGGATGCTACTCAATCGGAAGCTATAGGTAACTGTTTATGTGGATAATTATGTAAATGATGCTGTATGATGTCCTTTTGTTGTTCTATTTATGTTTTTATGTTTCATGTGGAACTACTTGAGCAGGTCTCCCTTGGAAAAGAGATCAATGATCTCAATGGGATTTATCTGTCTAAATAAAGGTTTGAAATGAAATGAAATGAAAAACACTCTTTCGAGGAAAACTAGAACAGTGATCAATTACATAGATCCGTGAGAAGTCCGTGAGGTAAGCAGGAACGTAGGTCTAGACAGAGACAACGAACTGACAATGAACAGGAGGGAGCTAACACAATATATACACAGGTAAAGGGGACACAGGTGGAAACAATCAGGGCGGGGAAAACAATCAAGGACGCAGGAGACAGAAGGGGGCGGGGAGCGTGGAGGCCTGAAATGAGAGGGAGAATTAATTAAGGGAATAAACATAAAGCACAGGACAAAGGGACATGACAAAACTAACATAAAGAATAAACTTTCACTATAAGTTTCTTGGACATGACACATTGTTCTGGTGTCATTTTAAAGGAATCCCCTGTAAGGAAACCTATTTCTATTACCATACCAGAGTAATTGGAGATGCTTTCAAATACAAATAAAGCACTATTTACTAAATCTGTGAGTGTAAATCAAATATACTGAAATACAACATGTATGATACAGTTTATAGAGACATACTCACGCAGTCTCCTCACTCTGCTCATCTTTCCTGTTTGTATTGAGTTATACCTCAAAACTATTTTTATTTCAGCAGCAGATGTTGGGTGTGAAGCTCAGATAAGCCTTTATACGACCTGCAGCTAACAGCACTCAGGAGACGGTGGAGACCAAACACAGAGCAGAAACAGTCACTCTGTGGTTATTAGATGTGGAAATGTGCACTTTTAGCTAACACACTGACACAGAGAAATTAAAATGTGGTAACACTTTATATTAAGGTACTCAAATTCACCATGGTTAATTAACATGCATATTAGCAGTATATTGGCTATTTATTAGTCATTATAAAACACTTATTAATGCCTTATTCTACATGACCATATTCTACAAGTAATAAGCCATTAGTTGAGAGTTTTTCCTCAATAACCCTCTAATTAGTGCTTATTTGTTGCTAGTAAGGAAGTTGTTGTACATGAGTTTGGGTCTTAATATGCTCTGCTCAATATGGGCCTAATAAGGCAGTAGTAGCACAAGAATAGTAATTCTCCCATAATAACACTTAACAAATATGATCTATTCTTATGTAGCAAGACATGAAACTATAAGTGTTAATTGTGTCTAAATAACTAAAAATCAGGTATTTATATCGAAGAACATGTTCCCTATTTTAAAGTGAAGTCTTGTTCATAACCGATAAGCTAGTAGTTTGACTCTAATTTACCTGATTTCTACTTAAAGGACAGAACCAACTTTGTCTCAATAGGCAATTACAAATCAACCATGAAAAATATGTCATGCGGGGTTCCTCAAGTCTCCATCTTAGGACCTTTGCTTTTTAATATCTATATGCTACCTCTGGCTCAAATTATTAAAAACAGCGATCTAAGATTTATTTAAAAATTACACCGGGAGACTACTTCCCTTTTCTAAAGTTGCCTCCTCTTCACACTTTGTAAATACATTATAGCACACAACTACTGAAATTAACCTCAACAGTACATGAACAAAGTAAGCACACGTTGAAATATCTGTTTTATTAATGAACCACTAAAGAGAGGTTCAGACACATACCAAAACAGGTCAAGTTTCTCCAAGGCTGAGAATACACTATGCAGCCTGTACTTTTTTAATAAAAACAGATTTTTAACAGAGTTTATGCATAGGGCAAATTAGTAGCAGTCTACTGCCATGCTATTCAGTTCACTTTCTCCTACTTCCTGTACCCGGTTTCCTGTCTAACCTTCAGTACAAATGGTGAATAAGAAGTCCCTGGGGAGAATCTCCTCTCATGCCTAATTATTATTTTTTTTGTTTCATTCAAATACCTGAAGAAGTGTTGTTGACCCTCATTAATGGTGTTCACCCTCTTAGGTTAGAACAACTGAAATGTTCCCATGTTGCCTCCTGCTGCTCCTCCTGCCTGTTCAACACCGCTCTCAGTGCTCTCCTCCAGCTTTTCAAAGAACATAATATTATCGTGCAGGTGTGTATCATATTAGCAGATTTTCATCTTATATTTTGAGAGCACATTTCAGAAAAAGCCTCACCTGAATGAATATCTCGCATGTTGTCATGTCAGGTGTAAAACCAAATGAACGACGGCTGCATTTATTTTCTGGGTTATGATATTGTATTATGTTTTAATGCAGGAACTCCTAGATTGTACGCAACAAGTAACAGAAAAGGGTATTGTTGCAGATCAGTGATGCATGTTTAATCCCTCTGCATACTGCAGTCTTCTGGCCATATTCTATATTTTTCTTAATGGCATATTGTAATAGATCACATGACAAAAACACAACATGAACAGAAGTATTGTGTGTGTCTCACAGCTTGGTTCAAACTCTTCAATGAACCTCTCTTTTGTTCCTTGATGACCATCTACACCACAGTATACACACATTCTTATTTCCATACAGTCCCACACTCTGTGCTGATGACACACTATTGAAATAGCCCTCAACAAAGGCACTACTGCCTTCAAACATGAGTCGGATCTAATGGCTTTGAGATGAGAGCCACGGAAAGGGAAGTAGCGACTTAAAGAATATGTGATAATAAAGTGGATATTAAAGTGGTTTCTATTCCCCCCAAATATCCTGCCTTCGCTGCACACTTTAAGAACGATACTGCATAATTCCACCCTGGAAATAATCTACTAACCGTTAATGTATTTCCTTAATACATATCATCTCATTTGAAAGAAATAGCTACAGCCACTTAAAAAAAGTGTTAAATAAATATTCCTTTACTTAAAAGAAATCTATTTAATCAGATTGAACCAAATCCAATTGAAGCGCTCTCCAATAGAACTATCATTTCTGTAACGATGTAACGGCATAATTACATGTAAGGATAATTATTTCTTAAGAGGTCTGGTAGCAGCAATACATTCTAATTAAGTGAGAGGCTGACGAAAAGCAGCAATAAAATTAGCTGGCAATCACTATTAGCAGAGTCAATTACTACACATTAGTAAGCCAAGGACACACACACACACACACACACACACACACACACACACACACACACACACACACACACACACACACACACACACACACACACACACACACACACACACACACACACACACACACACACACACACACACACACACACACACACACACACACCCGGGCCTGTATAATTATTTTAATAGGATTTTCTCTCTATTCAGCCTGAGCTTGTTGCTTTAATAACACCATTACAACCTGAATATAACCTCAATATATTACTGCCTGATATCCTCTGCAGCCCGCCGCTGCGCTCTGTGTGTGTGCGTGTGTGTGCATGTTGGGGTTAATAAGCTGCTGTGTGTTTTAGAAGAGGCACTTGGCCCCGCTGCTCTCTCTCTTTGTCTCTGAGCATTGTGGGCCGGGAGAGAGCGCTGACAGCGGCAGAATGGCCTCTGGAGAATAAAGCAGCGCTCATTGTTTTCTATTAGCTAACTCTCCTCTGTGCGCTCTCTAACCTCGCCTCTTCATTTTACATTGAAAATGAAATTGGCTGTGGAAATGTGAATAAATGTATGTCCGTCACAGAGAAATACACTCCTTTTATCTGGCCTACATATTAAAGCGGCTTTCTCCAGCACGCTCTTTTATCCAGAATAATGTTTAATTCCCTGAAACATGAGAATTAATTAGCGCAGATCTGCATCTGAATGGAGGAGGCCTCTGTGTCTGTAATACTGTGTACTTGTTCCTCGCGGTGTGAACAATATACAGGCCTCCACAGCTGACTCAGCATTTCTTCAGGAGGAAATAGACCTCAAACAATCATTAAACAATTATCCACTACCTAACTATGTCAATTTGATTGTTTACGTCATTTTTCTCTGTTAATATGTCAGAGCTTTACACTGTGGGTTGAATTAAAGCTATTTGAATATATTACCTGGCTGTGGGAAATTTAATTTTTCACTTTTTGACATTTTTTAAAGATTTTTTTTGTATAGTTTAGCCTTTGTTAGAAAGGTATATTCCAAAGGGGGAGTTGGTAGGACCCACACAAAGGGTCCGCATGATTCGAACCTGCGTCTGCTACAGCATGGCTGGTAAATTGCAAGGCACCGTTCCCTACACTGCTCCCCGGGCACCGTTCAAAATGGCAGCACACTGCTCCTAACACAGGATGGGTCACATGCAGAGAAACAATTTCCCCACGGGAATAAAGTATATCAAAATCAAAGGTAAATTCTCACCCCCCCCCCCCCCCCCCCCCCCCCCCCGACTTCGCAGTAACCAGGAGGTGAACAGGGACCTCTCCAAGTACCAGTCCACACTACTTATTTTGGTCTTTCCCAGTTGACCTACAGACTGAGCTACTGCCCCCCCCCCAGTGTATAAAGGGAGAACAGTATTCTCAAACGGATGTGGTGAATGTGTGATCCTGTTTAACACAGTGAACATGTTATTGAAACAGGCATTGATCTGTATTTGACGTGCTGATGAAAAGTCAGATCGCTGCTGTCACTGTTTTATTTATTTATAAAATAATATAATATTATTCTGTGAGCTGCATGTCCAACAGCAGCAGCATTTAACTGATGGAAGCTTTTAGCTAAACATTATTGCAACTCCTTCGGTCTATCCTTTAAGCCTTGAAAACAAATAGATAAAGTTGTTCCTAATCCAAAGAGGTTGTTTTCCTGGAGACTCCAGCTCACAGAGATGAACACCTCCAGCTCACAGAGATGAGCCTCCAGCTCACAGAGATGAGCACCTCCAGCTCACAGAGATGAGCACCTCCAGCTCACAGAGATGAGCCTCCAGCTCACAGAGATGAGCACCTCCAGCTCACAGAGATGAGCACCTCCAGCTCACAGAGATGAGCACCTCCAGCTCACAGAGATGAACACCTCCAGCTCACAGAGATGAGCACCTCCAGCTCACAGAGATGAACATCTCCAGCTCACAGAGATGAGCACCTCCAGCTCACAGAGATGAACACCTCCAGCTCACAGAGATGAGCCTCCAGCTCACAGAGATGAGCCTCCAGCTCACAGAGATGAGCCTCCAGCTCACAGAGATGAACACCTCCAGCTCACAGAGATGAACACCTCCAGCTCACAGAGATGAGCCTCCAGCTCACAGAGATGAACACCTCCCAGCTCACAGAGATGAGCCTCCAGCTCACAGAGATGAGCACCTCCAGCTCACAGAGATGAGCACCTCCAGCTCACAGAGATGAGCCTCCAGCAGATCACAGAGATGAGCACCCTCCAGCTCACAGAGATGAGCACCTCCAGCTCACAGAGATGCAGCCTCCCAGCTCACAGAGATGAGCACCCTCCAGCTCACAGAGATGAGCACCTCCAGCTCACAGAGATGAGCACCTCCAGCTCACAGAGATGAACACCTCCAGCTCACAGAGATGAGCACCTCCAGCTCACAGAGATGAACACCTCAGCTCACAGAGATGCGCACCCCCAGCTCACAGAGATGAACACCTCCAGCTCACAGAGATGAGCACCTCCAGCTCACAGAGATGAACACCTCCAGCTCACAGAGATGAACACCTCCAGCTCACAGAGATGAGCCTCCAGCTCACAGAGATGAACACCTCCAGCTCACAGAGATGAGCCTCCAGCTCACAGAGATGAGCCTCCAGCTCACAGAGAGTGAGCCCCCAGCTCACAGAGATGAAGCCCTCCAGCTCACAGAGATGAACACCTCCAGCTCACAGATGATGAAGCACCTCCAGCTCACAGAGATGAGCCTCCCAGCTCACAGAGATGAGACACCTCCAGCTCACAGATGATGAGACTCCAGCTCACAAGAGATGAGCACCTCCAGCTCACAGAGATGGAGCACCTCCAGCTCACCGAGTGAGCACTCCAGCTCACAGAGATGACAACCTCCAGCTCACAGAGATGAGCCTCCAGCTCACAGAGATGAGCCTCCAGCTCACAGAGATGAACACCTCCAGCTCACAGAGATGAGCCTCCAGCTCACAGAGATGAGCACCTCCAGCTCACAGAGATGAGCCTCCAGCTCACAGAGATGAGCACCTCCAGCTCACAGAGATGAACACCTCCAGCTCACAGAGATGAACACCTCCAGCTCACAGAGATGAGCACCTCCAGCTCACAGAGATGAACACCTCCAGCTCACAGAGATGAACACCTCCAGCTCACAGAGATGAGCACCTCCAGCTCACAGAGATGAGCCTCCAGCTCACAGAGATGAGCACCTCCAGCTCACAGAGATGAACACCTCCAGCTCACAGAGATGAACACCTCCAGCTCACAGAGATGAGCCTCCAGCTCACAGAGATGAGCACCTCCAGCTCACAGAGATGAGCACCTCCAGCTCACAGAGATGAGCACCTCCAGCTCACAGAGATGAGCCTCCAGCTCACAGAGATGAGCCTCCAGCTCACAGAGATGAGCACCTCCAGCTCACAGAGATGAACACCTCCAGCTCACAGAGATGAGCACCTCCAGCTCACAGAGATGAACACCTCCAGCTCACAGAGATGAGCACCTCCCCTCATGTCCACACAGATCTCCTTTACATAGCATTAGGATATCATTCCAGCTGCCAGGTCTGCAGCTGGAGTTCCCCCGCCGGCTGTCACACTGAATCTGGGTTCATTCTTAAACGCCTGCCTGCTTGAACAAAGGTTAGATTAAAGGAGACAAATTAGAGGAAAATGTTAAATTAGAGTGGAAAATAATAAAGATATTCATCGGTGAGTTGTCAGTGTTGATCATCCCCTTTAACTGCAGTTGTATTATCACTGCAATCAGCCCTCTATCGGAGCCTAGTCAAAACACATTATCCACCTGGGATGACATTATCACTGTCTACTTCAATGACATTAGCATGTCAGGTTGACTGAGGGGCGTGCAGCCAATCCAACGCATGGCTGCGTCCGGAGGAGACTCTGACAGCCAATCAGATGTCTCCTCCTCTTAGGCTGATGAGCAGCTAGTCAGTCGGTCACTGATCACAGATCAGCTCATCCAGTCCAGTGTGTTTCCTTATACCACTCAGTGTGTATTAAAGGATAGCTACGTCTGTTTTAAACATGCTATCTGTGATCATTTCTTCAGTTCATACTGGCCAACCAGAGATCCACAGGCCCTGTTCTCTGAGAGTCTGAAGTCTTCCCTCTAGTGGAAGCTATAGTTAGCCTAGCTTACTCATGTCTGCAATTCCAACTAGACCAGGGCTATTCAATCAGTTTGGAATGGGGGCCGGTTGAGGGAAATGATCCAAAGCAAGGAGCCGGGAAAAAGATGGCTTGAAATATAAACAATCATGTTAAGAACTTCAGATACAGTAAATACTACAACAACATAGTGGAGTGCATATATTGTGTTTAATTCAATCAAACAACATAGCCCCAAGCCCTATAGATATAAACTGAAAGTTCAGAACTCAGTACATGGGAAGCAGTAACTCATTTAACCATCAACATCATTTAAAGTGCACACAAGATAGACTTGTGATTTAATTTAAGTGAAATAATTTAATAATTTAACGAAAACAAAATAGTAATTTAGGGATTTTTATCCTTGTAATTTGAACACAGTAAAGGCTGTGTTTGTCCGACATACAAAAGGAAGGTTTCCACTGTAGCTAGCATTAGCTGCTGGTCTGTCCTGATGGTGACGTGGTGTAACCTCAGCACGCCGTACAGCATACAGCCACAGAGTAGAGGAGGTGCTTAGGTCACAGGAAAGGTCACAACACAGACCCCAGCTGGCCAAAACTGTGGATGAGTAAAGAGAACTTAATACTATAACAATAAGACTGTTAAACACCTGAACTGTTGAAACAACATCCACAATATTCATCTGGCTGCTACTTACAAATGATTCATCTATTTACCTAATATATCATATTTCAATGATGACTCTTATTGCACTATTTCACTTTTTTAAACTATTTTCTTCTAGTATTTACTATTTACTTGCACTATATTGCTCTGTTAATCTGTGTTTTGTGTTGCACTGTTGGAGGAGCCTGTGACACAAGATTTCCATCGACATAACTACACTGTAGCTATGTTCGTTTGACAAATAAAGAACCTTGAACCTTGAATAATAATCGGTATAAAGGTGCCAGTGGTTTACAACGGCCCAAAACATTTCCATGAGGATAAATGGCAGCAGCTAAAACACGTGCAAATTAAAAAACATCTTGAACTTGATAACTCATGCGCAGCGTTGACTAAAAGCGCTGCAAATACAAGACGATGCAAGAAGCTCAGAGTGGTTCTCCGGCCGAGCTGACTGCAGCATGCTTCTTCTCCTCCTGCCTGCACACATGAAGAGGTCTATGAGACTTTGAGAATGACCTTATCATCTGATCATATAAGCATTCATGTGATGCTGAGACAATGGATTGTGGGGGGGGTCTGCCGTGGCCCATGTGAGACTGCAACACAGAATGAGGCCAATACGACAACATGGCAACAGATGGAACTAGTTTCTGTAAATAATGTAATGTTTTTTCAGTTGCATTCACGAAGCCGAAACACAGTTTGAGCCCCCCTGGGGAGGCCCATCTCACACAAATAAAATCAAGTGTTAAATCACACGACACAAGTTAGTTATGATTAATTATAGTTGTATCTTATTACTGCTGAATATCCAACAGGATGATGTGGATTTCACTTAAGAGGTGGATTTAAGGAGACAGTATCGAGATGTATTTTAAACTGATATTTTACACGTCTTGGAGGGAGATAGAGACACAGTTCGACATCTCTAGTATTTCTTGTTTGGTTTTAATAGACTAAATACAATGAAATAACAAGAATCCAATGATTAAAGGTAAAGGTGTGTCCCGCTCTGTGAAAATGTCTCATTAGCTGCCCGCTGACTTCCATCTCAGCACACTGATGTCTAACTGATGTCAAAGTCAGCAGGTGGTGAAATCTGGAAAGATCAACAACATTGTTGTGATCATAATTCATTTTCAGCGTATAATATGAGAGAGTGAGCTGGTGGCTGGCTTCACATATCATAACCATTTAAAGAATTGATTTGTAGATTTGACCTGCTGAACGTTTGATTCTGTTCAGCAGACACACATTTAGCTCCAATGTGGTCAAATTGGAAGACAATTACCATGTTTTACGGGGGACTACTTTATTGATTTGGTTTAGCTGCAGCTGATTTTAGGAGTTTCAGTGCAGTGCAGTACATTGGAAACCCATCACAATGGTTTTATTAATGATTTTCAGTACATTATTTTATGAACTCCCCAAAGAATTACAAAATATAAGAAGCTTAATATTTAAAAGAAAAGGTTTTTAAAAAAGGTATAAACAACAACATGTATAGCCTTGATGTCCTGAAATAGCTGAATAATGTAATAGTTGATTGGTTTCTGCAGCTGAAAATAGGCTGAAGGAGTTAGATATCAGATGTAAGTAGTAGTGAATTAATGTGTATTAAGATGAGAAAAGAAAGTAAAAAGGCTTGGGAAAGCAGCAGAATATTTTGACTGCAAACTTTTCGACTAAAACCAAATGGTCACCAATAATGTATCAAATATGTGGAACATGTTGAAGTCAGTATGAAGTCTCCATCAGACAGAAAAGAATAGGCTGAGACAGTCTGTTAAAGTCCAGTGTGTTAGTTAGTGTTTGTTTGTGTGCTGAGCACCTACTCAGAACAAATAATCATAACACCTGTGTGAGCCCAGAGATCAAAGGTTTCAATCTGCCCAGCAACACCATGGCAACCAACTGCAGCACTGAGTGTCATTAAGAATGCATTGAGGATCATATCTGACAATTTTGCCACCTGTTCAAAAACTATGGCTCCTATCAAAAAATGACCAGACCGTGAGCATCAGGGAACCCCAATGAACTGAAATATGTTGTTTTTTGGGGTTTTGTGTGTAAAATGTGGAGACGGGAGCAGTTTGTCTAAAGTGTACTTCTCTCTGCTCTGAAGAAAGGTCCGGATTTTTTTTACATAGGAGTCTAATGGGAACTAGGTGGACTTTTTGTCTCTTCATGCCCTCAAGAGGCATTTTGTTTCATTTTTTCCCTTTATTTTTATTTTTTTTTCCAACCTAGGAGAGGTTTTCCTACGTTTTTCATGACAAATTATGTCTGAGGAGTGTAGGGTTTGGGAATTATGGCAGGTTTAAAAAAAATGTTTGGGAGAATTTCAAGCTGTCCTCCACTCTGTTTTGAGATCAGAGCACTCTAGACTTAACGAGCTGCTCCATCCACTCTAATGCTAACATCTGTAAAAGGCCTCTCTACCAAGCTCCAAACTAAATTCAATATCTCAAAAAGTGTATAATATTGAATAGCTGAATGTATTGTGATCATTTTAAAGTTGGAATGAAGTCTCAAGCTGAAAGTATGTGGAAGGAGAAGCATTTGGCATAAGGTCTAATTAAAAGAGGATTTGAAGAGTCGTCCCATTGACTTCCATGTTAAAAAAAGGGTTTAAAAAGCTGAATATTTCAAAAAGTACAACATATTTTTAAAAAGTTGAAGGTTTTCCATCGATCCCTGAAAAGACTGAATAGTTTAATATTTGAATGGTTTCTGTAGCTGAAAGTATGCTGAAGTTATGGAGAGCCAAAATATTGGTGAAATAATAATAAGGGGAAGACAGCTTTAAGAAAATGTTTCTGCTGATGCCAGCAGGGTGGAGCTCAGACTTTTCACAGAATAGTGAGGCGACCCTCAGGGGGGGTGCTCACCTGCCCCATGTCCCCCTGACACATCACCCTTACCCTCAGCCTCCACAGCCTCCATGACCGGGTCCACCTCCGGAAACACATGCTGAGTGTCTTTGTGAGTGTCACTGAAGGTTGTTAATAAAGCTAGATCTATTTGAATTTGAGAGAGAGAGAAAGAGTGAGAGTGAGAGGGATAGTGTGTGTGTGTGTGTGTGTGTGTGTGTGTGTGTGTGTGTGTGTGTGTGTGTGTGTGTGTGTGTGTGTGTGTGAAGTCAACTTGAAAAATCCTCACAGGAGATCAAGGGGTTAGAAAGTCGGGCTGATTGACAGAGTGGCAGCTGTCTGAAATCAGTCTCTAATTGCTAATCAGCGTCGCTGCACCTTTAAAAGCAACGCACCTAAAAGAAGGGAGTAATCAAAGCTGGAAAGGGACAAACTAAAGAGCGTGCGTCCAGCAGCAGCAACGAACCAGCAGAATAAACGTCAAAGAAGCAGCACTGGTGCAGCCATAACAAGCTGGAGAAGCGGCCGGTGAGAGACGAACTGTGTGTTTAGTCAAGTCATACAACTTACCGTTCATGGCGCAAGTTAGAACGTGCGTTCTAGTTCAGTGTCATTTGTTTGTTTGATGTCCTCAAGCTAAAGCAACATGATTGTTGATTTAAAAACGAGTGTGTTTGTTTATTGAGATATGTAGATTGGTAAAATCGGTTTGCATGCTGCTAAGAATTCAGTCTATTATATTTGCATTTTTAATGAGGGTGAGGGTTGGCCTCCGCCAGGGCTGCGCTTTGTCACCAATCCTGTTTGTAATATACATGGATCGGATTTCGAGGCGTAGTCATGGGGGAGGGGGTCTGCAGTTCGGTGGACTAAGGATTGCACCACTGCTTTTTGTAGATGATGTGGTTCTAATGGCTTCATCGGTCTGCGACCTTCAACACTCACTGGATCGGTTCGCAACTGAGTGTGAAGTGGCTGGGATGAGGATCAGCACCTCCAAATCTGAGGCCATGGTTCTCAGCAGGAAACCGATGGACTGTCCACTCCAAGTAGGGAATGAGTCCTTACCCCAAGTGAAGGAGTTCAAGTATCTCGGGGTCTTGTTCTCGAGTGAGGGAACAATGGAGCGTGAGATGGGCCGGAGAATCGGAGCAGCGGGAGCGGTACTGCAGTCGCTTTACCGCACCGTTGTGACGAAAAGGGAGCTGAGCCAGAAGGCAAAGCTCTCTGTCTACCGGGCCATTTTCGTTCCTACCCTCACCTATGGTCATGAAGGATGGGTCATGAACGAGATCGCGGATACAAGCGGCCGAGATGGGTTTTCTCCGCAGGGTGGCTGGTGTCTCCCTTAGGGATAAGGTGAGAAGTTCGGTCATCAGGGAGGGACTCGGAGTTGAGCCGCTCCTCCTTCGCGTCGAAAGGAGCCAGTTGAGGTGGTTCGGGCACCTAGTTAGGATGCCACCTGGGCGCCTCCCTAGGGAGGTGTTCCAGGCACGTCCAGCTGGGAAGAGACCAAGGGGTAGACCTAGGACCAGGTGGAGGGATTATATCTCTTCGGTGGCCTGGGAGCTGTTGTGTGTGTCTGTGCTTATACTCTTTGACAATGGGAGGAGTTATCAGATCCTCCCATTTGGACCTCCTTGATTGAAAGCCTCAAATATCACAAACACCTTAGACCTTAGGTTTCCCCAATCACTGTAGCTAGATCTAAGTTGAATGCAACTCAAGACATGCTCTCACCTTCCCCCATCTTCCTTTGTCCTCAAAAACACATGTTAACAGGCCCCAAATCCAGCTCACAATTTTACCCAAATTATTCCCATTTTAAGCTTATCCATAGTTTGCTAACATGAATAAATACAAATATTTCACTACAAATCCCCCTTTTTATCTCCTTCTCCAGAGATAAACTTAGACAAGGCATTTTGAAATATACCCACTGTCATTCTTTTCTACTGTGTCCGTCCCCCAAACATTGTATAAATCCATCCGAAGCTGGTATTTAGAGTACTTGAAAACTTCATGGAGACAGAACACCACTTTCCATGGCAGTGAAGGAACAATGAGGGGGCAGCTGAGTGCTAGAATCATCAGCCCCCCCCCCCCTCGGAGGAATAGCCCACAAGGACAGCTAATAGGGAGGGTGAGATGCGGCTTCCCCTTCACGGGTGGAACTGATCAGAGAGAAGTAGACTCCTCTGCTGCCTCGACAAGTCCCCTGTGCCGTCCTGGCTTGCCGTGTCTTTGTCCCCCCGATCCGCTGACGGCAGCTTCTGGGCTGCCTGCTAGAGAGATGTCTTCCTCCTCCTCCTCCTCCGGCCCGCTGATGGCGGCTTCCGGGTCGATGCTGTAGAGATGTCTTCCCGATCCTCCTTCTCCGGCCCGCTGATGATGCCTCCCGGGTCGTCTGCTGTAAGGATGTCTCCAGGGTCCTGCTCCTCCAGTCCGCTGCTTCCGAGTAGTCCACGTCTGCCAGGGCCACGTCCGTCCTGATGTCGTCCCCTGGTCCTAGCAGGTGGTTTCCCCGCCGCACACTGGCTCCCGTGGTACGAGCTGTCCCCCTTTTCTCCCAGGCAGACGGCATAAGAGGTCCGCTGGGTCACTCGGTCGGGGCCGGAGAGCCTGGGGTTGAGCCACTTTGTCCTGATGACCTTCAGCCAGACGAACTCTGCTGTGTCGGCCTCGTGCTTCTCGGGTCCCCCTTTTGGCGCGAGCAACCTGTGTGGAGAAATCTGATACAACTCCCTCAAGCCTACGCTCAGCTGTTTTGACCCACTTGGAGCCTGTTGGTGGGGTGTCTTGAAACAACAGCCGTCTGTGAACAGGTTTTCTAAATTAATTGTAGACCTCCTATCTGCCAGTGCAGCTTCAGAATCTTAATACTTGGACTGTGCCAACTAAATAAGAACCCCAACATCTTTAGGTAAACTAAATAACATATTTCAATAGCTCTGAATTTCTGACAAGCATCTGTGTTTATTTTTAAATTAAATCCTATTTAAAATCCAAATATAATATGAACTGCTAATGTTTCTGGTAAAGAAACACACTAATGTTATGGATTCAAAAACAACCAAAATCACGATGCTAACAAAGTGAATGATTTCCTGGTGATACTGCTTCTACCTGTCAGTGCTTAGATATTATCACGCTGAAAAAATGAATACAGAATTCCAACAAACTGTCATCAAATGTCTTTCTATTATAAATTTAGATGAAATGTATATCCCCATAATGACCTAAACAATAAAGTCTATGGCTTTTACTTCTTTACCAGGCTAGTTACATGATGTTGTCTAAATTACATTCTGTCTCAATACACTACTATGTTTTAGCTTTAACTGTAATATGTTCTTTCTACATTTCAAACCTCAGTTACTCTAATGTCTGTTAAAATATTACAAAATTGTTTCATTATCACAGGTCAACTTCTTCGGTATTCTATTCTGGAATTACATCTCTCACAGTAGCCCTTTGGCCACTGATTCTGTGTTACCTGTTATAACTCAAATCAATATTTAGAAACCTCAACATTCATCAAACAGTATCTTATCCCCAGATATGGAGCAGGTTAATTACATTCAATGCTCAGTTTGAACATCTGGGTTGGGGCGGAAGGTTTCTGTCAATCCTTAAAAGAAAAATGTAAATTGTGAATTTTACAGCCATGTTGACATTTATACATTATACACACTCCCCCCTTTTACACATAAAATCATGTGTAACAAAACCCTGTAATGGGAGGGGAACAAAAACTGTCAGGTAATTGGTTAGGGACATAACGAACATTATTTACAATTTGACATCCATTATCATTATTTCCACAGTAAACACTTCAGTGAAAAGAAGTGTTCCTCTCCGTCCTTCAGGCCTAAAAGAAACAGAATCTTCAGATTTTAGTTTTACATTTGCAAACCGCCAACTCATGTGAGAGTAAAATATAACCGGGTCACATGTGCGGTTTCCCCTTTTTGTGGAATTTTTCCCTTGGAGCACCAAAATAATATGTTAGTCCAAAAACATGCTTGGTTGGTTATTGTTTTAGAATCATGCAGTTACACTGATCACATGCCGGCATTCATTCACACTCACACTGTCTGGTTGTCATGTCAAGTTTGGTCAGCTTCACCCCAGAGTCATTCATCCACAGTGCCTTGTCAAGTTACACTGTTGGTCAGGGTCAAAGGTCAGTTGGTTTCCGTCTTTTTTTGGCCATGTGTCGTGCTCTGCAGAGACTTTGACATTTCAGCATAGGCCAGTATCCTTTGTCTACAAAAATATGTCACGATTTCAACTATGATTTTCAAGATGATTCTCACTTGTCATTGGGACTTCCGCCTCCCACTTTTCCTGAAACTTGGTACAAAACTCACTTCCTTCGAGTACTACTACTGCAATCCATTTACACCTAATTAGTATTAAAATGTCTAATGATCTATTTCAGAAACTTGTGTACATAACTATTATCTTGAGTCAAAACATTACTAGGATCTGTGTCGCTCTGCATTTCATAGCTCATCATACTCATTTATCTTTAATTCTGGTCTACTTAAAAAACAATGTTAATTTCTTTAGCAGTGTGTGGAACCTTGGGTGTCCGAACATGCAACAATTACTCCCTCCTTTATCAAGGATTTAAACCTATGGTAATAACTATGCCACAATGGTGAAATCAACACTTTAGATTGGAATTTTATATGTGGCTTGGCACCAGCTCCCTCTTTAACATTATTAATACAAATAAAGATTTGTCTTATAGAGTGGTTCCTAAAACTATCCTTTTAATGGTGATCAATATTGTAACCAATGAGATCGCTACTTTATTCACACGTGAATACAAATCTATTAAAGAATGATTTGTTAACATGATGAATATGGTTCTACTCTGTCAGTGTGTTTTAGGATGATTATCATTTTACTTTAATAGTTTCCTCTTTACTGCTATTTTTAATTTACCAATTGATTAATAAATCTTTCTGTCTTTACGTATTTATGAAGTTAATTCAAGTTATTTAAATGTGCGTTTTGTGAATACGTTTTTATGTGTAAACTCACTCATTCCCGTTCTCCTTTTCTCCTCCCCTGGTTTTCTCAAGCCGTGACCCCGGCCTCCTCACTTCTAATCGACCATGCCAACTCCTCTGATTCTGTCTTCTCTTCAGTCCATCAGCTGTTGAATCCATCCGCTGTAACTTTTTTAGGCAGCCATTGGCCCAGTTACATCTGCAGCCCCATCATGCCACTGTTGTTGCACTCCTCCTTTACAGTCTCTCTGCTGTTTTTATGGAGGGCGGATTCTGCTCTCATGTCCTGTCTGAGGGGCTGATGAGAGTATCTCTCTGTATGTCAGCATGCTGTTTGGTTCTGGATGCCACAGGTGGAGATAGTTCTGGCTGCAGTCTTGATGTAGTCTTGTTGTTGTTGGTTCAGCTCTGGTTCTCTGTCTGTACGATGGAGAAGGAGGAGTCTCCTGTTGGGTTAGGTCTTTTGTCTGCTTGGAGGGTCGGGATCGAAGCCTTTCTAACTCAGAGGGGGAGTCCAGGTCTCGGGACACCTTACCTATAAGAAGTCTAGCACACTGATGTTAAATAAATCCAACCCTTTCCACTCTGTCTCTTTCTAATCATACTATCTGTCTTAGTTGTTAAATTCCATCTAAACCAGCGGTCCCCAACCTTTTTTGCGCCACGGACCGTTTTAATGTCAGACAATATTTTCACGGACCGGCCTTTAAGGTGTGGCGGATAAATACACAAAATAAAATGATACAACCGGCATAAAAACTGGTATTTTCATAAATATAATATTAAACGTGAATCCACTGTGTACTCGTATGCAACTTTATTATCAGCGACCTCGGAACATCGCACCAACAACATAACATGAGTAACATCCTCTCTGCCCCTAACACTCTCTGGTCGCTATGGTAACGTTTAAACATGCCTTCAAAATAAGATACAACACAAAAACAAATATAAAGTGCATGAAAAATACAGCTCACCATAACGCTAAATCAGTGGGAGCCCTGAGCTTGTTTCTCTGCAACGAGACGGTCCCATCTGGGGGTAATGGGAGACAATGACACCCGAAGTGTGTTGCTTATGTCCAGTCTACTCCGTAATTTTGTTTTGGTTGCTGTCACTGCAGAAAATCCCGCTTCACACAAATAGGATGTCGGAAATGGCAACAGGGTTTTCAGTGCTGTTGTGGCGATCTCAGGGTATTCTGCCGTGACTTTAATCCAGAACACCGGCAGAGTTGTTGTCTCGAACATACTTTTAAGGCCGCCGTCATTTGCGATCTCCAGCAGTTGATCTTCTTCTTGCATAGACATGCTTGATTCACCTGGTTTGTTGACAAATGGGTCGCGGATCCATTCCTTGGCAGTTCGTGGGTCTTTTGTGGTTGGGAAGTAGCGCTCGAACTCTTTTAAAAGCAAAGACAGGTGATCATGCACCATCTGGGAGAATGAAAGCTCGGGCTCAGTCTCTTCCAAAATCCCCGCGAATGTTTGAAACATGTCAAATATACCTCTGTTCACGCGCCGTCCCCACAAATCCAGTTTGGCTTTAAATGCAGCTACTTTATCTGCCAACTTGAAGACAGTTGTCATTTTCCCCCTGAAGTGACAGATTGAGTTCATTGAGCAGGTTGAATATGTCGCACAAGTAAGCGAGTTTTGCGACCCATTCCTTGTCACTGAAATGTGCTGCCAGCGGTGACTTCTTTTCTGAGAGAAATCTCTGCAGCGGCTCTCGTAATTCAAACACTCTGGCCAGCGATCTCCCTCGGGATAACCATCTTATTTCTGTGTATAAGAGAAGGCGTCTGTGCTCCGCGTCCATCTCCTCACAAAGCTGCTCGAACAGGCGCGAGTTAAGGGCGTGTGATGTGGTTAATAACTTTAACGACATCATTCAATACGCTGTTAAGTTCCGGTGGCATTTTTCGGCTAGCCAGCATTTCCCTGTGAATGACACAATGCGTAGACTCACATTCAGGTGCGACCTCCTTAATCCTAGTAGTTAAACCAGACAGCCGTCCGGTCATGGCAGCAGCTCCGTCTGTGCATATGCCGACACAAAAGGACCATTTCAGTTTTCCTGATATATAATCATCCAGCGACTTGAATAGTTCTGCGGCTGTGGTTTTGGTTGGCAACGATAGAGCACATAACATATCCTCATGCACATCCTCCTGATAAAGATATCGCACATAAACAAGTAGTATTGCCTTGTTGTTAATATCTATAGACTCGTCAACCTGGAGTGCGTACCACGGTGATGTATTAATCCTCTCCAACAATTGTGTCTCAATGTCCTCTGCTATTTTCTCAATGCGCCGAGTGACGGTGCTAGCCGAAAGAGGCACCTGTGCTATCTTTTTAACCGCAGCCTCTCCTAGAAGTTCACGGCAAATGTCTTTAGTGGCGGGCAGGATCAATTCTTCACCAATGGTGAATGGCTTCTTAGCCTTAGCAATACGATGAGCCACCAAGTATGATGCTCTCAGTACACTCGCATTTGTTGATGTGGCGGCCCTCAGGAATTGCTTCTGTCCTTCTTGTTCATGCTTTTTTCTTTCAAAATACTCCGAAGGCTTGTCTTTTAATGCAGGGTGCTTGGTCTCCAAGTGGCGAAGCAGTTTTGAAGGCTTCATTGCCTCATTAGAGAGCCGGTTGCCGCATATTATGCAGAGCGGGCTTGGTGCGCGGGCATCACCTGTTGCGATAAATCCATATTTTAAGTAGGACTCCTGGTATTGTCTGTTAAATGCAGCTCTTTTTTTCTTGGAAGTCGTAGGCTCTTCTTCTGTCTCCTCACTGGGCCTTTTTCCCTTCGCAAAGAAACTTTCCAAAGATGTTTGTTTTTTACTCATTTTGCTAGTTTGTGGGTTTCCTTTTAGCGGCAACGGATTAGCGGCATAGACGGATGTAACAGAGGGAATCCGGTCAGTTTTCAAAATAAAACATTGTTCAAACTCAGATAATAAATAAAACGGAAATAATGTAAGTTATTTATTTTTTCTCTGCGGCCCGGTACCAAATGACCCACGGACCGGTACCGGTCCGCGGCCCGGGGTTTGGGGACCCCTGATCTAAACAACATAATTCATGTCTACCAATGATATTACAAAAACTCACTCTAAAAATTGTTTCATCCATTGCTACATATTTACCCAACACAACTCTGAAATACCTACATGTTTCCAGCATCACATATTCCACACACTACGAAAAAAAACATCTCCATATTTTCTCCCATTTTAAATCCCACTGTTACTTCGAACAATAGTAAACCTGCAGAGCACACCAATCGGATCACAGTAATGCAATTTGAATCAAGTGTAGGCCTATGTCTACTTTCCACCATACTTATTACTTTTGCTGAACATTTATTGATATTGTCTAAATTGCTCGTCTATGATGTGCAAACAGTTCGAGTGTAAAATGTGTTTTTCACAATGTATTTACACTCTACAGATTATTGAGTTTACTCATCTCCTGGTGCTGTCGTTGTAAAAAATGTTCAATTCCTTATTGTTTTGTACCAGTTTTCCAAAATCAGTTCTAACTGCCGTGCCGTTTCTGGAAAGGTGGCGGTACGGCTACACAATGTGTAAGAAGGTGCCAACATGTTCCTTTTTTAACTTTGATTAATATACTGGGCTATTGTCGTTGTTACTATTAACGTGCTTCCCGTCTTCAATACCGGCTAGCAATGTAATGAAAAATGTCAAGGGTGTGATACCCCCTTTCAGCCACTAGATGGCAGCAGCAGAAGTTTACAGATTAAACTCGAAGCTCGAAGCTAAACCATATAAAAATGTCAAGGGTGTGATACCCCCTTTCAGCCACTAGATGGCAGCAGCAGAAGTTTACAGACAAAGGGAAACGCTCTCCCTCGATTTAACATATAACAGACCTCTGGCTTTTAGCTTTCAGCCTTGGTCTGTTATTTAACCCCAGTTTTAAACGGCGACCCGATCTAAAATATCGTGTTTCCAGGTTTTGTCGTGCAGGAATCAAACCTCGCACCGAACAAACTGCACCGTCTCCACGCCACTCAGGAATAAACTACCTGCAGATCTGCGCCAAACTGCTCTATTTACGTTACGCAGGACTTTCCGTCTACCTGGCGATCAACGTTTACGTTTTGTATATAACTTTCCTAACATAGTAAAATATGCATTGTATATTCCATTTAAACTTTAAAAACACTGTGAAACGCCTACAGACAATCCTAAAGTGTTAGCGTATCCAATTACAGACAGTCGAATTTCATAACAGGCGTCTGCGTACCAACCTGGCGATTGTCTGAGATGTTTGAAAGCGTTTATTCCCGACCCATTCTGGTCGTCTGGATTCTTCCTCAGCTTCGTTATATCTGGCACGTCGAGGATCACCATTTTGTTAGAGATTTAAAGGGATATCTGGTCCGCTTTTCAAATCTCCACGCGTCCCTATCAAGCTGGTTAATACAGGAAGGAATCCAGAGCTACCAAGTAACCGTTAATCTACTTTAATGGTAATATGACAATACAATACAATCAATACAGTACAAATTCAATACAGTTAATCTTTGGGATCCCGAATTTACCTGCACGTGAGCCAGCCAGAGGAAAGAGGCTGAACACCGCGTGTGTGTCTGTGCTTATACTCTTTGACAATGGGAGGAGTTATCAGATCCTCCCATTTGGACCTCCTTGATTGGCAGCCCCAAATATCACAAACACCTTAGACCTTAGGTTTCCCCAATCACTGTAGCTAGATCTAAGTTGAATGCAACTCAAGACATGCTCTCACCTTCCCCCATCTTCCTTTGTCCTCAAAAACACATGTCAACAGGCCCCAAATCCAGCTCACAGTTGTACCCAAATTATTCCCATTTTAAGCTTATCCATAGTTTGCTAACATGAATAAATACAAATATTTCACTACAGAGCGCCTTGGGATCCCCCAGTCAGAGCTGGTTGATGTGGCCAGGGAAAATAAAGTTTGGGGCTCTCTGCTGGAACTGCTACCCCCGCGACCCGACCACGGATAAGCGGGAGAAGATGGATGGATGGATGAGACTGCATAAGTTTAAAATGTTTAAAACATAATTCATAAAAATACATTAAGAAAGTAAGAACAATATTCACAAGTGTTAAAAAGTATATGTAAAGCATGTATTTTTTCATTTATTATTTGATGTGCATTGTATTTACAGTAATTATTTTTTATTTTTCATTTAAGGTTTTTTACGTAAAACTTACAACTTACAACCTTACAACATAAGCTGTACTGCAACAACAAATACCAAAGTAAAAAGAACTCAAAAGAAACAAAGTTGTGGTCATTGTATGAGTGAAACCCAGTGAAAACCTCCTATGGACTGTACCATCTCTTTCAAGCGGGGAAAACTGCAAATATACCCAAGGGCTTGACAGTAAAAAACCGGGGCTGGAACAGTGAAAACAGTGACCTGGAAAAAGATAAAATACCACCCTGAAAACAGCCAGTGGACCCAAATCCAACATGGCTGATCAAACAGTCAGGAAAACAGTTGAGCAGCTCAAAAATGAGCGGACTGCAGCAAAACGATCCTTCACACGACTAGCTAACAGTATCATCAGAACTCACGACGACATCTCAGAAGACCAGCTCCAATATAGCTTCAATAAACTCTCCATGGGAGCCGACAAAGTCATGGAAACCAATGACGAAGTCATGGCAGAGGTCATTGCAGTAAAGGAGGCAGAGCTGAAAGAGGAGGAGTCAGTCGAACTAACCGAACAGCAAGAGGCCGACATAGCAAGGACCTCAAATGAATGTGACTTGAAGCTGAAGGAGGTTGGAGAGCTACTTAGAGACATGCTTTGGCAAAAGTTTGGAGATGAACTGTGCACAGCTGTAGAACTAGCAGAAGCTGAGTGTGAGCGTGTCGCTCGAGTGCGTCCTGATGGCAACCATGAGGCCTACGAATTCATGCTCAGCCATCTGAAGTCACTGGTGGGGACCGCAAAGGAAGCTCATTGCAAGTGGCAGCAGTGGGTTCCAGTGGAAAGCCAGAAGGAGTTCCGCAATCGGTTGAGAGACATCGAACGGGAAGCAACCAGTCTGGTTTCCAGAAAGGCTGAGTTCATCATGGCGAGACGACAGGAAGACACAAGGTCAGGATCAACAAGTACTGCCAGTCATCCCATCTTTACCCCAACCATTAGGCTAAAAACCACAGCTCTCCCCAGATTCTCTGGCTACAAGCATGATTTTCACAGGTGGAGAAGAGACTGGGAGTCGCTCCAAAAACAGGGAGAACCAACAGGCTCCAAAGAAGTGAAAAAGATACAGTTGCTAGACAGTCTCGATGACAGGATCAAGAAAGACTTTCACCTCACTACTTATAACACCGCAGATGACATTCTCCGTGTCTTGGAGAACCGCTATGGCAATCGAACGGCTATTGCCATTGAAATAGTGGAAGACCTTCAGAAGATGCCATCTGTCAGAAGTAGCCAACCAAGGAAAATTGTCGAGTTGATTCAAGCCGTGGAGAAAGCACTCTGGGACCTGAGTGACCTCGGAGACACAGGCGCCATAAAGAATCCTCTCGTAACAAAATCGATAGAGAGTAAACTGAGTCCCTCAAAAAAGAGTGGCTTGTATATGTAGCCGATCCAAAAAATGGTGTGAGGCCAGATAAAAGGTTTAAATATATCTTGGAGTTTCTCAAGCAGCAAGAGACTATCTATGAGGAGCTCGAGCAGCTACGAGATGAGGAGCCAAGTAAACCAAGTAAGCCGAGTTGGAAAGATACCAGAATTTAGCAGAAAAGTGCCAGAACCAAGTCTACAAAGTCAGCTGATGACCAAGGCTGTGTAGTCTGCGGCGATGTCAAACACAAGAGGAAGCTCTACTTCTGCAAGCAGTTCAGGGCTCTGAGTGCAGCAGAAAGGAAGGCTTCAGTAAGGAAGTTGGGTGCATGTACAAGGTGCCTTGAGGTTCACGACGACCAGTCATCCTGCAAACCTGGCTTTCTATGCAGAAACGAGGACTGCAGAGATGGAGAGGCTGAGCATCACTACTACCTCTGTCCCAAGTCTGTGTCAAAGAGGTCTGGTGACAGATCTGAAAAGGATAAAGGCAAAAAGAAGTACACAGAGGGTCAAGAAGATTTCATCAAAAAATCTCCCACCAGACCTAGCAAAGCAGTGTAGGGAGGTTTTCTCAAATGTTGCCTCCAGAGTCTTCAAAACCTCAAATGACCAACAAAGTCTAACTGAAAAGAGTGGAATGCAAGAGCTTCCAGTGATCATGATGCTACTCGTCGTCACAGCTAACGCCGGACAGAAAGTTGGAACACTCATCGACTTAGCATCTGACACAAATTACATCACTCACAGAGCGGCGAGCCGCCTGGATCTCAAGAGTGAAGATATCATGCTCGTTGTACATGGAGTTGGCGGAATGAAGATTCAAGTAAAGACAAAGCGCTATCTCCTCAAAATCCGTGTATCCACCCCCAAGGGCACACTGAGAGCACATCAATTGGTTTGCTATAGGCTTGACAACATTGCAGACGTCCACAAAAGTGTGACACCTCAGCAACTGCAGCCATTCTTCCCAGACGTACCTCTTGATGAGCTTGTGAGGCCCAAAGAAGTCGAGCTTCTCATTAGCCACAGAGAAGGCCAGTTAGTTCCTCAGAGGATTAGAGTCGTGGGAGACCTCGTACTGTGGGACGGACCACTCGGGAAAACAGTTGGAGGAACCCACCCCAGACTGTTTGAGGAGGTTGAAGTGTCAGCCCACATGTCAAAGACGCACTTTGCGAGATCAATGAGAGCAGCAGCTGTGAAATATGAAGAGCTCACTAACCCCATTCCAGAACAAAACCCCTCAAGCAAAGAAGCAGCTGAAATACAGGGATCAACTGTTTCGACCAGCAAAGAGAGTTTCCTGAAATGGTGGCAATGGGACAGCATTGGCACAGCATGCAAGCCCAGATGTGGAGGCTGCCGGTGCGGAAACTGCCAGCCCAGTGGTAAAGAAATGACCCTTGACGAGGAAAGGGAGCTTGAGGTGGTAAAGGATGGACTTACCTATGTCATGAGCGATGATCACAGCAGAGAACCACATTGGCATGCAAAGTATCCCTGGCTAGAGGATCCGGCCTCACTGCCGAACAACAGAGGTGCAGTTGAAGCAACATTCCTAAGAACAGAGAAGCAGCTAGCCAAGGCACCAGAGTGGAAGTCTGCCTACAAAGCTCAAGTGCATGACATGATCGACAGAGGAGCTGCAATCAAGTTGACTAAAGAGCAGATCATGACCTGGAAAGGACCAGTATGGTTCGTGAGTCACCTTATTGCACCAAACCCACACTCTACAACAACCCCAGTAAGGCTCGTCTGGAACAGCAGTCAAAAGTTCAGAGGCACCTGCATGAACGACTTGCTGATGAAAGGGCCAGACGTCCTTAACCAGATACGTGCTGTCCTCCTGAGGTTCAGAGGGGGAACCAACGCTGCCTTAGGGGACATCAGGAAAATGTACAATTCTGTATGGTTGGAAGATAGAGAGATGCACATCCACAGGTTCCTCTGGCGGGATTCTGAGGACAAAGAGTTGGAGGAGTACGCAATCACCAGAGTCAGTATTGGTGACAAGCCTGCAGGATGCATCGCACAGCTCGCAATGCGAGAAACAGCCAACCTACCTCCTTTCGCCCACCTTGAAGAGGAGCGAGGGGTACTACAAAATGATAGCTACGTTGACGACATCCTCACGTCTCACAACAACTTCGAGAAGCTGAAAACCATCACAGCAAACGTGGAGCTAATCCTGAAAGCTGGAGGTTTCCTGTTGAAGCCTTGGGTCTTCTCAGGCCAAAGTGGGAGGAATGGGAACAACAACAAACCAATGAAGACCAAAGTTAATAACATGGTCCTCCCGAATCAGATGAGGGATGAAGATAACAAAGCGCTTGGTCTAGGCTACCTTGTGGAAGAAGACAAGATCCATGTAATGGCATCCATTGACTTCTCAAAGAGAAAGAAGAAGATGCGACTTGGCCAAGACCTTCTACTAGACCAAGTAAGAGCGCAAACCCCAAACCCTTTGACAAGAAGAAATCTCCTGAGTCAAGTCTCAGGGTTGTATGATCCAGTTGGTCTGGTAACTCCTGCCAAGCAGAAGGGTGCCATCCTTGTGCGGAGAGCATTCCAGGAGGCAAAGAGCGACAACTGCCCTGTCAAAGTCACCTGGGATACAGCATTGTCAGACAGCCTCAGAGAAGATGCAATCCGACTCTTCGAAGAGTATGTGCAACTCGGGCAGGTTACATTCACCAGGGCCATAAAGCCTCCAAGCTTCATTGGAAAACCTTGGGCAATAACATTCTCCGATGGAAGCGAGCATGCTTACGGTGCTGTGATGTACCTCCGGTGGAACACCGACCAGGGCCCATTTGTCACTCTGGTGGAGTCCAAGGCGAAACTAACTCCTTTAGACCACAAAGGTGATGCTGTTAAGGCAGAGATATGCGGAGCAGTGTTTGCCTCACGTCTCAAAACATACTTCGAGCAGCACAGCAAGATCCAGGTTGGAAAGTGGTTCCATGTGATTGATAGCCAAACAGTCCTCGGTGCAATCCAGAGAGAGAGCTATGGTTATCAGACCTTCTTCGCAAACAGAATCGGAGAGATCCAGAACACAACAGCGATCCAAGATTGGTGGTGGGTTCCTGGTCCTCTTAATATTGCTGACATCATAACCAGAGGGGCCAGTCCTCAAGACCTGGATGAAAGTTCAGAATGGCAGAACGGACCAACGTTCTTGAAGTTACCAGTGGATGAATGGCCAATTAAATCTGCCAAAGATTTGGTGACAGCTGCCAGAGACAGTGTCAACAGATTGCAAAAGAAAGCGTTTGTTGCGGCACTAACCAGAGCCAAGGCCAAGGCACAAGTGCCATCAGATCCAAAGGATGCCAACACACAAAACCCATCAGAGCTAAAGCTAGATCAGCAACAAACCCAAACACACCCAAAAAGGCCACCAGCAGGATCAGCTGTCCTAAACCTTGTGAACGTCAAGCGGTTCAGCAACCTAAGTCGACTCGTCAAGACAGTTGCTTGGATTTGGAAAGCAGCGAAGAAGTTCATTAGAGGGAAACAGCAAACTGCAAACAGTCCAAAGTGGGAGGCAGTGTCGTCTTCGCAAGTCATCTCAGTGAAAGAGAGAGAAGATGCCCTAAGAGACATCTTTCTTGCGGCACAGCAAGGTGCATCCTTCCCAAGTACAACCACAGACTAGTGGTGTACAGAGACCAAGAGACTGGCTTGTTGGTCTGTGGGGGTCGCGTGCAGATCTTCAATGAAGATAAAGTTGCTGTCCCTATCTTGTCGTATGAAGCCTGGGTATCAACGCTGTTAGCACGAGAAACCCATGAGGAGAACTACGATGGAGTGGCCGGAACCTTGCTCAAGATGAGGAGAAGAGCATGGGTCGTGAAGGGTCGGAGGATTGCTCAGAAAGTGGTCAAAAACTGCATGCTCTGCAGAAAAACTAAAGCAAAAAGATGCCAGCAAATAATGGGTGATCTACCTCCAGAGAGGACAGAACCAGCTGCCCCCTTTGAATACACAACAGTGGACCTCTTCGGACCGTACCAAGTCAAGGATGATGTCAAGAAAAGAGTGTCACTGAAGGTTTGGGGAGTTGTGTTTTGTTGCATGGCTTCCAGAGCTATTCACACAGAGCTGGTGAACTCGCAATCCACTGAACGTTTCCTGTTCGCCTACCAGAGGTTCACAGCACTACGAGGTCATCCAAAGAAGATCTGGTCAGATCCAGGTACTAACTTTGTAGGGGCTAAGCCAGTCCTAGAAGAACAGTACAGATTCCTTACCAATCTTGACAAAGCTACAGTAGAAGAGAGAGCTGCCAAGAATGGCACAGAATGGACATGGAAAATTCATCCTGCCGATTCTCCACACCGGAACGGTGCTGCAGAAGCTGCTGTGCGCATCATCAAGAGAGCACTGCAGAGTCTGGGAGGAGAGTCGGGGCTAAGTTGGAGTGAATTCCAAACAACTCTCTACATGGCAGCCAATCTTACGAATGAAAGACCAATTGACGGCAGAACACAGAGCCGAGAAGACAGCGTTCAGTTCATCACTCCTAACTGCCTCCTGCTCGGACGAGCATCGCAGAGTGGAGATGTCAGAACATTGGACTTCAGTGACTATCCCTACAAAAGGCTTAAAGAAATGCAAGCGCAAGTGAACAAGTTCTGGAGGCACTGGAGTCAACTCGCTGGCCCTAATCTATTCGTAAGGAACTTTATACATTTAATTTATATAGCGCTTCTCATCTGCCAAGACAAATCTCGAAGTGCTTCACAACAAGGGATACTGATACACTTTGAGAGATTAAACAAATAATTGTAATAATAATAATAATAAATCGAAAAATAAAATAGAAAATAGAGTACAAAAATAAAAGTCGGAGATAACGATAAAAATGGCAGTACTCCAGGTGTACCATGCTCAAAGTTTATTGGAAGGCCTGCCGAAAGAAGAGGGTCTTAAGGCCGGTTTTGAAGACCTCGGTGGAAGGGGCAGATCTCAGCTGATCTGGGAGGGAGTTCCAGAGGCGCGGGGCGAATGAGCAGAAGGCTCGGTCTCCCATTGTTCGGAGACGTGTGCGGGGGATGTAAAGAAGAGGAGCGTGGCTGGAGCGGAGAGAGCGGGTAGATGTCTGGGTATGGATGAGGTCACAGAGGTATTTTGGGCTTTGTCCATTCAGGGCTTTGTACGTGAGGAGCAGAACCTTAAACTGGATCCTGTAGTGGACTGGGAGCCAGTGTAGTTTTGCAAGTATGGGGGTTATGTGTGCGGACCTTTTTGTACCGGTGAGAACTCTGGCTGTGCTGTTCTGGACAAGTTGCAAGCGGTTGATGGATTTGGCTGGGAGACCGGAGAGGAGTGCATTGCAATAGTCTAGTCTTGAGAAGACGAGTGCATGAACCAGTTTTTTTATGTCATCAGTTGAGAGTGAGGGCTTCAGTCGGGAAATGTTTTAACAAGTGGCATACAGCCAAGAGAAATGTCGCAGTCGGAGACATCGTCTGGATTGCAGACCAAAACGCCCTGAGGGGTCAGTTCAGGATTGCAAGAGTGGTCAATGTCAACTCGGACAGCAAAGGAATTGTGAGGGATGTCAACGTCAGAACATTCCCAAGCTACCCTGTTCCTGTCACAAGGCCTACCACAGCAAAAGCAAATCACCAAAGATCGAAAAAACTCAAAGAGGAGATCCCAGCGACAGTTCTTCACAGAGACGTCAGGCGACTGGTCGTCTTTCTTCCCGCTGAAGAGCAGAACAAAGCGTCTGACCCAAGTTTACCTTTGTAACATGCGACCTCCCAGGTGTCTCCACTGGAAAGTCGAGTGGGAGGTGTGAAGTCAACTTGAAAAATCCTCACAGGAGATCAAGGGGTTAGAAAGTCGGGCTGATTGACAGAGTGGCAGCTGTCTGAAATCAGTCTCTAATTGCTAATCAGCGTCGCTGCACCTTTAAAAGCAACGCACCTGAAAGAAGGGAGTAATCAAAGCTGGAAAGGGACAAACTAAAGAGCGTGCGTCCAGCAGCAGCAGCAACGAACCAGCAGAATAAACGTCAAAGAAGCAGCACTGGTGCAGCCATAACAAGCTGGAGAAGCGGCCGGTGAGAGACGAACTGTGTGTTTAGTCAAGTCATACAACTTACCGTTCATGGCGCACGTTAGAACGTGCGTTCTAGTTCAGTGTCATTTGTTTGTTTGATGTTCTCAAGCTAAAGCAACATGATTGTTGATTTAAAAACGAGTGTGTTTGTTTATTGAGATATGTAGATTGGTAAAAACGGTTTCAGAAGAATTCTGTCTATTATATTTGGATTTTTAATGAGACTGCATAAGTTAAAAACTGTTTAAAACATAATTCATAAAAATACATTAAGAAAGTAAGAACAATATTCACAAGTGTTAAAAAGTATATGTAAAGCATGTATTTTTTCATTTATTATTTGATGTGCATTGTATTTACAGTAATTATTTTTTATTTTTCATTTAAGGTTTTTTACCTTACAACTTACAACCTTACAACATAAGCTGTACTGCAACAACAAATACCAAAGTAAAGAAGAACTCAAAAGAAACAAAGTTGTGGTCATTGTACGAGTGAAACCCAGTGAAAACCTCCTATGGACTGTACCATCCCTTTCAAGCGGGGAAAATTGCAAATATACCCAAGGGCTTGACAGTGTGTGTGTGTGTGTGTGTAACGGAACAATAAGAGGGAGCGTGGCCATGGCTGCCTGAGGACAGTGAATATCTGGAGGGAGCATGATACTGGTGATTTAGGTAATAGTCTTAGCCCTGATATGCTTTTCCAGTTAATAGTCTAATCCAGTCCCGTGCTTGCTCGCGCCAGGTTATAGCCCTATCCCTGCCACAGCCTATTCACAGAGATAATAAACGAGCACGGTGAGGGGCTGTATATCCCTCCTCTGCCTGATAAGCCCCCGGCAGGGAAATGAAATTCTGCTTTTGCTGAAACATTATGATTTATGGATTGTGAGCGCAGCACTGGTGGCCTCCAGTCCACCAGTAGGCATATCTGTGTGTGTGTCCGTGTGGAAATACTGTGCGCTTGTTTACGTGCAAGCAGTGCATGCATGTGTGTGTGCTCACAGGATGCAGCATGTCCATTGTGTGTGTGTTTGTGTGTGTAATGCGAGCAGTTAGTTAATTTAATCCCGGCCTGTTCATGCTATCTGACGGTGATTGTAATTCCTTCTTCCACTGAATCACAATAATAAATCCACTTTATAGTTTACTAAATTGAATCAATTCAATAAACACACACATTCATTGGAAGGTCAGATATCTAATCTCATCACAACACACAGCTACCACCTGTACTACTGCTACATCAATAATAGTCATAATTACAACAATTATAATAAAAACTAAAGAATTAAATGAGGATTTAATCACAAATCTGAAATTGTCACACTTATTTGTTGACACAAATAACTGTACTTTTATTATATTACTAAATATAACATTACATTTCATTTAGCTGACACTTTTCAAACGCAGCATACAAAAGCAGTAGGCTACAGCAAACTATTTGAATTTTTTATTTTTTTATTTGAATTTCTGGTAAAAGCTGGAATATGAATTCAGAAAGTGAAAGTGTTGGTATACATTTCATGGGCTCTCCTGGTCCATTTTTATTTGATCTTTATTGTGAATACTGGAAGCAATTTTGAAACACATCTTCTTTGTAGCATGCAGCTTGTTTCCACATTACCACTCTAAGATCAGGAACACACTAAAGTTGGAGGGGCAAATTCCTAGCTCGGGGAATGGGACCATCGGAGGAGCATGGGAGCGCTCGTGGTGAAGGCAAAGCCTTTGTATCTGATGTAGAGACAGTTGAAGGGACGTCCCAGAGACGTAGCATGCCACTTCCATGATGTTGGGGAATCATGAGAGAAAGATGTTAGGGTTGGTGTTATAGAGCCCTTGTATAATTCCCTTGTATGGCAAACTCCAAACACACTGGACCCTACACTTTCCATAATGCAACTCAATAGTGTCTTTCATAAGACACTGCTCACTTTTGTTTAAAGACATCCAAACATCCAATTATCCAGTCTGTGAATCGACACAATTATTCGATCGTGGATTACATTTATATTAATTATTCCATTCATCTGACTGACAAAAACTATTTTGAAACTATTTGACTGTTTACCAAGGACTTAATCAATTTATTTCAAAACACTTCATTTAAGGGTTGACTAATCCATTAAAATGGAATAAATGTAGAACATTTACAATGGACAACCCCTGGAAACTGAGCATTTCTCTGTAGAAAAATAGACATTACATTTACACAGTTTCTCCTTAAATGTTTGCAAGCTAACTGATGAAAGAGGATTAAAAGAGACAAACAGTTTGTAAAAGGAATCAGTTTTGCTGCTGGCTGGCTCTTGATGTGAACGCCAGAGGAAACCTGTGAGAGCCAATGAAACACAGAGAAGTGAGTTTAAGAACAGACATCTCACTCTGTCTTAACCCACTGAGTTAAAGTGATAGCTATCCCTATTGTTACACACTGAACAAGGAACTGAATAACTCCCCCATATACACACACACACACACACACACACACACACACACACACACACACACACACGTACACACACAGATCAGTTATAGTAGCAGCAGATCCATTAGACCTCAGCCGTATTTTTACACATTTTCAGCTTTTCATATCGGATTAGGGTGATGTGTGTCTGTGAGGGTGTGTGAGTGTGTGTAAAGCGGTATAGTAGTGAGGCAGCGCCACTCAATTGACCCCCGGGTCGAACCACTTGACCTCTGACCTCCCTGAGGCTCGCCCTCTCTCACATGCACCCACACACAGAGAGGAAGACAGGCAGAGAGATAATAAATACATTTAGGTTTCACACAAAAACTACAGTTATGATTTATTACTATATATAAGTCTGTACAACTAGAAATCAAAGTGGTACAATTATTACCACTTTAATTTCTAGTTATACAGACTTATATATAGTGATGTCATTATGTTCCCAGATTACAGAAATGTTTCGTATTAATTAAAACAACCTGGAAGTGACATTCTACATTTAAAAACACTTTGTAATTCAATAATTATAGTAATATGTTATATTTAAATCAATATATTTAAGTTTGACGGTTAGGCCTAAAGTTTGAGATTTATGTTATTTTAATATTCCAGCTCACTCTGTTCTCCTCAAAAGAAATAACTTCCTTTTTTTTTGCCTTTACTGGACAGACGGACAGACTGGATAGACGGGGTTAAAGGTCGGCAAGGACTCAGCTTTATGACGTGAGCCTGTGATTTTTGTGACAGTGAAAAGTATTAGAATAAGCAGTGAAGTTACAGTCTGTTGAATATTCCAACAGGGAGCCATGATGCCTGCAGTGAAGGATCCTGGGAGGAGAGTGGTCAGTGAGAACTGTACCAATCTGAATAACGAGTAATGAATATACTTTATAGAGATCTGCAGATAAATGTTTAGTCTTCTCAAGCACCTACTATCAAATATCTCTCCTGATTGTTGGCACTTGACAATCACCTTCCTGAATTTTACTCAGGTGTAACTAAAGTCTGATTTAAGGGTTGTTTATATTTCACATCATTAATCAGAATCTGCAAAGTAACTCAAATAAATGTAGTGGAGTAAAAATAACAGGTGAACCTTTGAATTGTAGTTGAGTATAATTACAAAGTAACAATGAGCTGTCATGTGGGTATATATTAATGCTGCCCATTATGGACACAAGCGATTTTCACCCATTTATTAATTATATGTTTTACATTTGATAACACCAATGTGTTTAATACTGGCAACTTCTAGTTGTGGGAAAAACGAAAACGTTCAGTAGAGACGTCCCATAGAACATTTTGTGAAACACAATAGCCAGCTGGTCCCGTTCGAGTCCAGTTTTGAATGGTCTCAAAGAGCTGTTTGACACTCAACGTAACCTTGGCGCACTGCCACTCCAACATCCAATCCCAGAGCTTGAAGATTAATCACGGGGTTATTCAAGCAAAGGGACTGTAGTCCCAAACGATAGCTGAGGATTATGGGTAGTGTAGTGTCTTCGGCCATCCTAAACTCCGATTTTGTTTTCGGATTTCATATCGCATTAACACCATATCCCAACGTGCATTGCGGCTAAAACATCCAATCACTGAGCTTAATATAGCTGAGGATCTTTGATAATCAGTTCAATGGGTGTGTATCATGGATGTATAATAAGAACTGGATACAGCGTGGGAGGCGGGGTCTCGTTCTTTCCTATGAGAGCTGCTCATTGGCGCAGGAAGACAAAATGGCCCAACTTTTGAGAGAGCGAAACGTCACCGATTACCCGTCATGCCTGGCTGTCGGAGCAGAAGAACCCGTATGTGCAGTCACAGAGCACGCACCCCTTAAGCCCCGCCCCCCGAGCTCCCACTCTCGGCTCAGTAGAATGAATGGAGACAGAAAATAAATCTAGATTTAGCTTTTAGTGCATTTTACAACTTTAAGGACCTAATGATTCTAATAAGGGCTATAAAATTGTTCATACTGGGTAGTTTATTTAGTTAAAAAAAATATATCCACCGATTTACAGACGTCTCTTTCCCCATGTTATTCAATGGGAAAACTAGTTTTGGGCCGGGTGACGTCACGGACTGATACGGAAATTGCAGTACCGCCGTTTGGACACAACGCGTATTGGCACAGAGTCCGGCGCACTTCATGGGGTCTTGGTGTGTATCGCAATGATGCTCGAAATGTCCCATATAGGCCTACGTCTGTTTCCGGTTATTTTATTTTGAAATTCAGTTCCTGACGGACGCCAAAAAAGCCAGAGATTATAGAATCAAACAAATAAATAAAAACAAGGATAATTGTGTGCTATTGTTGAGTAAATAACAGTGTGTTATTTAGAAAAGATTAACAAATTAGAAGGAAAAAAAGATTTAAAATATACACATTTCAGTATTCTGAGGCTCTGAGCCCCATTTCTTTTCCTCATGGACGGCAAAAAAGTCCGACATTATACGATTTTAAAATAAAAACAATAATTGTGGCTTGATTATTGAGTAAGACCATGTTTTTATGAACCCCACAGCTTCCGGTCTTCCACGACCCGACCGGACAAAAAGACGTGTTGCAGGCACGAAACACACTACCAATAGAAATACATTGCTTTTAAAATCGTTCTGTGTGACACGAAAAAAAGGGGGAAATCGTGTTGGTGAACACGAATCAATAGATTAAATGTCGTGAGTATAACACGAAATGCCGTGAGAGGATTAGGCAAATGAAGCCGCTGACGTCACTTCTTCTGCTTTAGGTTTACTGGAAGGCCGCAAACAACTTCACGGCGTATACTGCCACCCGAAGTCCCCGGCCGGAAGTCCCCGGAGTTGGGGACTGGCTTCAGTAGAAGCTGCTGGGACTCCCAGCAGCTCCCAGGGGCGCCCAGCTAAAATCTTGCCTAGGGCGGCAAATTGGTCAGGGCCGGCCCTGGGTGAGTTCGTTAACTGTGCGGAGTCACGGAGCGTCCACACTACAGCTTCAAAAAAAGCTTGGAGCTGGGCGTGTCTGAAGCTTGGGGATGTTATTCAAGCAACACGACCAACAACCAATCACATGAATCTCCCGCCCCCGACATACAAAGCAAAAAACCCCGGGGATTTTATGGGAGCAATATATATATAAACTCCCCAAACAGGCGAAAACCTACCAGTTTCACCCAGATCTGTCTCTGCCACCTCCCTCCATGCCTGGTTCTTCCGGTTTGTATCCCGGTAGGTGAAGAGGGTCTGGTCATACAAAACCGGGTGATTCGCTACGGCGATAATTAGTTTCTCCTCCATCTTTTTTTGAAATATAGAAATGAACGGCGGGATATCTCTCCCAGCTTAGACGCGGTTTGATTGGCTACGGCTTGAGCTGTCAGATTTTCCGAAACGGGATTTGATTGGCTGGCGCTGGCTACTCCGGCGTCTCCGGCGTCAGAAGTTAAACAATGTTCAACTTCTGACGCCTGAGACGCCGGAGACGGACCGCTCTGCTACCCACAATTCAGAAAAAAAAGCGGCAACGTGACGTCACCCCATTCAAAGTGAATGGGCAGATTGAAGCTGTCGACGCTGCAGACGCTGTAGTGTGGACGGGCCGTCACTGTGGCACAGACTGCACTGCTGGTGAACAGCTGTTAGAACGGGCCGTTCAGAGCAGAGCGGCAGAGCGTGATGTGAACTGAAACGTTTTTCTGTCGCAATATCATTTAAGGAATCGTTGAGCTAGCTAGCTAGCTAGCATACATTGTCACTATCTGCTAACGTTAGCTTTAGCCTTCGTTTTCTAATAGTTTTGTTCATAGGCTATAGGTAGGCTAACAGGTGGTATAAGTATGGATCTTGTACTTGAGTAACATTAGAAGTACTCAGATCTTGTACTTTAGTAGAAGTACTCAGATCTTGTTCTTTAGTAGAAGTACTCAGATCTTGTACTTAATTAAAGTATAGTAGGCCTACTCAGATCTTGTACTTGAGTAAAAGTAGAAGTAGGCTACCAGAGTGTCTGTTACAGTAAAAGTCCTGCATTCAAAATGTTCCTCAAGTAAAAGTAGAAAAGTATTCTCATCAAAATATAGTGAAAGTAGCGACAGTAAAAGTAGTCGTTGTGCAGATTGGTCCACTTCAGAATAATATATATGATATGTTTTATAATGATAGATCATGAAAGTGTTCTCAAAGCTGGTAAAGGTGCAGCTAGTTTGAATGACTTTGTATACTGCAGGGTAGCTTGTGGATTTACTCCAGGTGGAACTAAAGTCTGATTTAACACTTGATTATATTTCACATCATTCATCCAGATCTGTGAAGTACCTAAAGGTATTAAATACATGTAGTGGAGGAAAAGTACACCATTTACCTCTGAACTGTAGTGGAGTAGAAGTACACAGTAGCAAAACATTGAAATACTTAAATAAAGTACAAGTATCTCAAAATTGTACCCACGTATAGTACTTGTTGAGTTTATGAACTTAGTTACTTTACACCAGTGGCTCTGGGTCGTTACCAGCGTAAACTAGAGCTGTGTGGGTTGTCCGATTGCCCTTACAGACTGCCTGCAGATGTATGGAAAAACGACTCTCGATTTTGGCAGCATCTACGTCTATCTTCTGGAAACACCAGGTGAATACCCTACTTGTCACAATAATATTATCATGCCATTGCATATATGTGGTATTTTAGAGTTAACTATATTGATTAAGGCAATAGACTATGATATTCTGCTTGCACCTCGTGTGAAATGGCGGATACCGGAAGTAAGGTGTCGCCCTCGGCCCAAAACCCGTATGTGTGTGTGAAAGAATGACATCACTTACGCGACTCTGGGATTTGTAGTCTTTCTAGTTGCGTATTTTTCATAGTCTTATATTTCAACAGTTTTACGACAAACTGTGACTTTTTTGACATGGAAATGATTTTTTAAGATTAACAAACATCATATGTGTAATTCATGGCACAATTCAAACGGGATCGAAAGATAAGTTTTCTCTCTCCATTGACTTCAATGCATTATTTTTCCGAAATAAGGTCCCATAGACCGGAAGTAGATGGGCGTGACTTCGCCACTCTATAGGGAACCCTCGCAATGCCAACTTCCTGTTCGTCCTACAAATCACTTTTTGTTTTTTAACTGAAGACACGGACACATTAAGGGGGTTGAGTGTCTCCCCCCCCCCGGGGTAATGGAGTGTGTGATTCAGGTGTAGCTCCATGGTGGGAGGAACATCTGGATCTCACTCTGAAATCCTCTCATCTGTCACCAGTCTGCTGTTAATAACTTCACTTCCTCACCTCCTCGTGTTGAAGAGCTGAACTTCCATCACCCCCCTGCTCCTCCTCCTCTTCCTCTCCACACATCACTCCCTCCCTGCTCCCCTTCCTCCTCCTCTCCTCCTCTTCCTCTCCACACATCACTCCCTCCCTGCCCCCCTTCCTCCTCTTCTTCCTCCAGCCTCAGCTCCTTTTCCTTTCCATTTCCTTGTCTTTCCATTTGTCTCCCCCTCCCTCTCCCCGCTCTCCCCCTCTCCTGCCTCCCCTCCCTCCCCTCCCTCTCCCCGCTCTCCCCCTCTCCTGCCTCCCCATCACCTCCTCCTCCCTGCTCTCCCCCCTCTCCTCCTCCCTCCCTCGCTCCTCATCTCTGTCGCCGTTGGCAGCCTATTTAAATGCTCCATTGGAGAAGGATTAAGGTTTATGCAAGGTCAGTGTGGGATGTGATAATTATAATCACAGCTTTTTGCCTGGCCAATGACGGCCATTTGTTATTCTCAGCTCAGTGGCTCCAGAAGCCCCTGAGGGGGGGGGGGGTGTTGACAAGAGGCTGGCTGATTTACTGCCCCCCCCCCATCTGCCTCTCCCAACACAGCGCTGGTTCACATGTTTCCCCTCTGTGTCCTCTCCTCCTCTCCTCTTCTCCTTCTCTCCTCCTCTCCTGCTCTCCTCTCCTTCCTCCTCTCCTGCTCTTCTCCTTCCTCTCCTCCTCTTCTCCGTCCTCTCCTCCTCCCCTTCCTATCCTTCCTCTCCTTCTCTCCTCCTCTCCTTCCTCCTTCCTCCTGTCCTTCTCTCCTCCTCCCCTTCCTATCCTTCCTCTCCTTCCTCTCCTCCTCTTCTCCTTCCTCTCCTCCTCCCCTTCCTATCCTTCCTCTCCTTCCTCCTCTCCTTCTCTCCTCCTATCCTTCCTCCTCTCCTTCTCTCCTCCTGTCCTTCTCTCCTCCTCCCCTTCCTATCCTTCCTCTCCTTCCTCTCCTCCTCTTCTCCTTCCTCTCCTCCTCCCCTTCCTATCCTTCCTCTCCTTCCTCTCCTTCTCTCCTCCTATCCTTCCTCCTCTCCTCCTCCCCTTCCTATCCTTCCTATCCTTCCTCTCCTTCTCTCCTTCCTCGCCTCCTCCTCTCCTCCTCTTCTCCTTCCTCTCCTCCTCCCCTTCCTCTCCTTCTCTCCTCCTATCCTTCCTCCTCTCCTTCTCTCCTCCTCTCCTCCTCTCCTCCTCCCCTTCCTATCCTTCCTCTCCTTCCTCTCCTCCTCTCCTTCCTCCTTGGTCTCTCCTCCTGAAAGAGCCTTGAAGTGGAGCAAAACGGAAGTCATGATCAAACATGTTTTGATTATTATTTCATTCAACATGAACTGTGAATGGAGGCTAAAGGACTTTAAATGATACTTAGCTCAGAGTCAGAATAACGTAGGCTCATGTGAAAATACACAATACACATTTTTAAAGATTTTTTTAAAGAAATGGATATTTGCAACAATATTAAAAGATGTGATCATTCACTGTTATGTCACATGGCAGGTAAAGTAATGTACTGTATCCATGGAAACATTCCACTTCCTGTTTACAGAGGTTAATGCAATTTGGAGGCAATATTTGGATCAAATAGAAGCAACATTTTTTTTCATTGATGATTTCGATTTTTGCTGAAAATGATTACTTCAGTTTTTTGTTCATACTTCACGTTGATATAAAGTCATCATAAAGGCTGCATTCCATTTGCTGCGGCGCATGCTGGCCCGCTGTCATGGCTCATTGGTCCAGCTTCAATTAGACTGCAAGGACTCCAATGATCTTAATGGTATCCTCAGTGTTTGTATTACGGACACTGAAGTGTCTCCTAGATTATTTCACATTTCTGTCTTTCCATGTTCTGTCATGGTGTCATGGTGTCATGGTGTCATGGTGTCATGGTCACTGGGAGGGAAATCTGAGAGATACCCAATATGAATCCAGTCGATTCAGCTCATTTGAATAAAGCTGTACACAGCCAGGTCCAGCCTCCCTAGTATTATGTACAGGCTTACGACTTTTTAAACAACTTTTTCATGTGCAAATGAACCAAATATATTTGAGTCTGTTGTCAACATTATTTCTCCAGGACATGTTGAAATCCATCAATGCTTTCGCTGTGCTTCGATTGTCCGTAACAGAACATTTTCTATACATAAAATAAAACAAGTAAAGTCAAATGACAGCCCTGTAGGAGCCACGTCATGAGGTCACTGTTAACTTTGCTTCCTCTCAGGTTCCAGCGGTGCTCTGCTCCCTGCCTGCCAGGAGCACTCTTGATGTTCAGAACATGATGCAGAGCTAACCAAGCCTCCATCCATCATCCCTCCAGTCAGCCAGCACCGCCCGCCATGTTTCACTGCTCAGGACCGCTGCTGGGGAATAGATTGGTAGATTTGTCCGGCTCACACAGGCTCACACACACTGGGGACTAGTCATGGCCGGGGATCAGAGTGTTTTCTAGTTGACTGGTGTTAGAACCTGAACTAAGCGCAGAAGAAAGAGAGCAAAAGGCCGGGGTCAGACAGAGATCTGGGTGAGCGACTCCTTTAAAAGCCCAGCACTGCCGCTGAGCTGTCAGTCTGGGTGTCATTCGCAGGGGTGGGGGGGGCACGCCGAGAGGTTGGACTGAAATACATATGAGAAATAAGAGCCTGTACTGTTGTTGTGAGTCATAATCCACAGGCCAGCAGTGAACGTCAGGTCGGGGGGGTCGGGGTATAAATAAGGAGTTACTGGCAGGTCAGAGGGCGAACAGAAGTGAATAAATTGAGCTGACACTGTGTGGGCAGAGATCTCAGACCCCATTTACTCTCAGTCTTCACGCATCCTGTGCAGATCACAAAGCCAAGTGTAAATGCATCCAAACGGATTGAGAACTGCTCACATAACCTTTGAGGAGGTTTGAGACTCACTGTAGGCCATGTCTAAAGAGGCCTTATTCTTATGTGGGGGTGAATCCTCTCCTGTAGTGTTATATAGGTCTTTATGCATGTAAATGGGCTGCAAATGCTAAGATTCCTAAGTTTCTCCCCACACACTCCCCTCCCTTGCCTGAAGCGCCTCCATTGGACTCCTTTGTTTGCTTCTGTAACAAAATGAATCACTATCTAGCACACTTCTATTGGCCAGCGCCCCAACACAGTGTATGTGATAGGTTAAGTGGCAGGACATCTCTAAGACCCCGGCAACACGAGGACGAAAACGGCTAAACGCATAGGATTAACGCAAACGCAATCGCAAACAAGCTTCCGTCCACACGCAATAGTTATCCGGATAGTGTGACGTGTGGTGCAGTGGATAGAGCCCCGGTATGGGGATCAGTTGGTCACAGGTTCAAACCCCACTGCAGTCAGCATGTCGTTGTGTCCCTGGGCAAGACACTTCACCCCAAATTGCTCCTGTGGGGATTGCCCAAGTAAGTCGCTTTGGATAAAAACGTCTAACAAGTAACATGGAATGTAATAGTGTCTGTCCACACGAGACCGCTCCGTTTAGCTCCAACCGCTGGAGAAGCTGCAGTACATATGCAGGAGCCTGTACGTGGCGCTGTAACTTCCTCCACAAAAGCAGCGAAGAAGCATGGTTGTCATGGTTGCCCTTCTGTTTATTCTCCGCGGTGGGGGCCGAGGGAACCGGGCAGAGTTTTTTTGCCAGTCAATGTGTATTAAAGTTTAAATCTTCCGACAAAATTATAAAAGTGCCGGTCAAAGGTCTTCTTTGTTATTTATTGAGCTTTAAAACAAATGAATAATGACTCTATATAATATAATAATATAAATACACGGAGCCTCTCTTTTTCCTCCCTCTCTTCGGACAGCGCCAGTGTCTGTTTCATGCAGCAGCTGATCCAGTAATGAGTGACCCGACCGACAGTAAAAATAAACATATTTATAACTAGTTTAGGTAGTTTGAGAGGTGTCTCCGTCCTGTCAGATTAGACTTCTCTCGCGTTTATGTCCATATCGAGAGAAAGATAAATAATCTGAATTCAGTGTGCAGTTTACTTTGACGCGGGGGTGAGCAGCAGAGGTGGGGAGAGGCAGGGCTATTGCGCAATCATTATCAGAAAATGATCGCTGAAGCTGCAGTACATATCCACAAAAGCAACGAGTAAGATCCCCCCGGATGTGTAAGTCTGCTGTAGATGTTGCACAAAGAACTGTAGCATGGTCAGTAGCGTCCGGAGCATGATAGCAACTCTGCGATCCGCCATTGTTGTTGTTGTTGGTGGCGGAACACATCAGCAATGGCGCGGGGTACGCGGAGGTGAGCAGCAGAGGTGGGGAGGGGGCGGGGCTATTGCGCAATCATTATCAGAAAATGATCGTATAGGGCGTACACACGGAGCTGTTTGACCCCCCAGAGCGTTGCGTATGCCGTTCTATCCACCTTGGGACCCGTTATCGTTTCCTCAGTCGTTTAGTGCCGTATGCGGTCGTCCTCGTGTGGCCGAATGGTCTATATGACACTAAACAGTAACGCAAACGGCCGTTTTCGTCCTCGTGTGGCCGGGGCATAAGCGGTTGACCACAACAGAGCCGGCCAGCTAACCAATCAGAGCAGACTGGGCGCTGGTTTCAGACAGAGGGTGAAAAGAGGTGCTGCAGCACAGGTAGTATGAGAAAAAATAAAGAGCTTTTTGAACATTAAAGCATGGAGACATGTAGAGACACTACATACTGATATACACCTGAACATCAGCAGGAGAGGACTCTTTAAAGTAGAGACACTAAATACTGATATACACCTGAACATCAGCAGGAGAGGACTCTTTAAAGTAGAGACACTACATACTGATATATACCTGAACATCAGCACGAGAGGACTCTTTAAAGTAGAGACACTAAATACTGATATACACCTGAACATCAGCAGGAGAGGACTCTTTAAAGTAGAGACACTACATACTGATATACACCTGAACATCAGCAGGAGAGGACTCTTTAAAGTAGACACACTACATACTGATATACACCTGAACATCAGCAGGAGAGGACTCTTTAAAGTAGACACACTACATACTGATATACACCTAAACATCAGCAGGAGAGCACTCTTTAAAGTAGAGACACTACATACTGATATACACCTGAACATCAGCAGGAGAGGACTCTTTAAAGTAGAGACACTACATACTGATATACACCTGAACATCAGCAGGAGAGGACTCTTTAAAGTAGAGACACTACATACTGATATACACCTGAACATCAGCAGGAGAGGACTCTTTAAAGTAAACACACTACATACTGATATACACCTAAACATCAGCAGGAGAGGACTCTTTAAAGTAGAGACACTACATACTGATATACACCTGAACATCAGCAGGAGAGGACTCTTTAAAGTAGACACACTACATACTGATATACACCTGAACATCAGCAGGAGAGGACTCTTTAAAGTAGACACACTACATACTGATATACACCTAAACATCAGCAGGAGAGGACTCTTTAAAGTAGAGACACTACATACTGATATACACCTGAACATGAACAGGAGAGGACTCTTTAAAGTAGAGACACTAAATACTGATATACACTTGAACATCAGCTGGAGAGGACTCTTTAAAGTAGAGACACTACATACTGATATATACCTGAACATCAGCAGGAGAGGACTCTTTAAAGTAAACACACTACATACTGATATACACCTGAACATGAGCAGGAGAGGACTCTTTAAAGTAGAGACACTAAATACTGATATACACCTGAACATCAGCAGGAGAGGACTCTTTAAAGTAGAGACACTAAATACTGATATACACCTGAACATCAGCAGGAGAGGACTCTTTAAAGTAGAGACACTACATACTGATATACACCTGAACATCAGCAGGAGAGGACTCTTTAAAGTAGAGACAATACATACTGATATACACCTGAACATCAGCAGGAGAGGACTCTTTAAAGTAGAGGCACTACATACTGATATACACCTGAACATCAGCAGGAGAGGACTCTTTAAAGTAGAGACACTACATACTGATATACAACCTGAACATCAGCAGGAGAGGACTCTTAAAGTAGAGACAATACATACTGATATACACCTGAACATCAGCAGGAGAGGACTCTTTAAAGTAGACACACTACATACTGATATACACCTGAACATCAGCAGGAGAGGACTCTTTAAAGTAGAGACACTACATACTGATATACACCTGAACATCAGCAGGAGAGGACTCTTAAAGTAGAGACACTACATACTGATATACACCTGAACATCAGCAGGAGAGGACTCTTTAAAGTAGAGACACTACATACTGATATACACCTGAACATCAGCAGGAGAGGACTCTTTAAAGTAGAGACAATACATACTGATATACACCTGAACATCAGCAGGAGAGGACTCTTTAAAGTAGAGACAATACATACTGATATACACCTGCATATCAGCAGGAGAGGACTCTTTAAAGTAGAGACACTACATACTGATATACACCTGAACATCAGCAGTAGAGGACTCTTTAAAGTAGAGACACTAAATACTGATATACACCTGAACATCAGCAGGAGAGGACTCTTTAAAGTAGAGACACTACATACTGATATACACCTGAACATCAGCAGTAGAGGACTCTTTAAAGTAGAGACACTAAATACTGATATACACCTGACATCAGCAGGAGAGGACTCTTTAAAGTAGAGACACTACATACTGATATACACCTGAACATCAGCAGGAGAGGACTCTTTAAAGTAGAGACTCTACATACTGATATACACCTGAACATCAGCAGGAGAGGACTCTTTAAAGTAGAGACACTACATATTGATATGAAAGCTGAACATCAGCAGGAGAGGCCTCTTTAAAGTAGAGACACTACATACTGATATACACCTGAATATCAGCAGGAGAGAACTCTTTAAAGTAGAGACACTACATCTGTAAAAATACTTTGGTTACTATTGTGATATCGCTTTTTATTAAAAATGAATCTCGGCGAAGCAGATCAAGGACATGCTTCTTGAGGTAGGATCGTTATTTCGAGTTGTCATTGAAATGCAAGTTGTTGGCAGTTCAGAATATATTCATTTAGGTCATTTCTCTTTTTTTCATTTTTCAAAAATAGCACAATGCAATTGAAGTACGCAGAGGACTATAGCCATCCGCTGCCTTGTCGTGTACCTTGGAGAAAAGGAAGAGGACCTTTTCAAGGAGTTTAGCGACGTAATTAAAAATCTTGAAATAAAATAAAATCCACGAGCCAGTGTAAAAACACAGGACAAAAGCACTGCTCTCTGTCAGTTACATTTTGAAGCATATTGCACTTTTGGCCACACCCCAATCAACAATATCTTATCAACATTCAGCATGGACAGGTATTGACAGCAATGGCATGGGAAAAGGATTGTGTAACATTTGACAAGTGGCTTCTGCTCTTCACTTAACCAGTTCAAGTATTGTATGGAACCTGCTAAAAAGATGAGAAGATACACTAAAACTTGCACGGTTGTGATTAATAAATAAAAATCTGTCCACATGCATTCAAACACTAGGCAAAGTACTCAAAACCACCTCTTCAGGACCACATTGCCATGACGACACACACATGCAGACTCAATAGGTGAAAACAATACAAGCGTTGCTTTAGCAGCTGGTAATAATGGCTCTGAATTAGCTAAGAGTGACAGTTTAAAAAGTATGCAGTTACCTAATTCATTATCTCTTATGCGCTAACCTATTATTTAATGTGCTTCAAAAGGACATGAATATCGCCTTCATCAGTGACCGGTCCACCCAGGATCTGACCATACGATGGCAACCATCGTGGTCCAGGGAAACAAATGAATGAGCATTCTGCGTTAAATGTGTTCATACTGTTTGAGATAATGACTGTCGGCAGTGTAAACATCTTTGTTACATCTTTTGTGAAATGGATGTGTGTGATCTGCAGACTGGTGGCCATTGAGAGTTTGTTTCTGTAGTTTTACAAAGACTTTACAGATTTGACATATTTGGCACTGGTTTTAAATATGCAAAGGCCTCACTTCGATGTGATGGCAGCATGTATTTGCTGTGTCCCCATGTCCCATGGTAATATGGCTAATGTGTTTATTTATTATTTGGGGGGCAATTTAAATTTGTGTTATTTCTCTTTTTTTTCAAGATTTAAATGAAGCTCAGCGCAAGTTCTTTCAGGAAGACTGAGTGTATATATACATTCACTCCGCAGCTGCATATAATCAGCTCATCACAGGCGTTCTCTTTAACCTATTACATTTCACCTCATTCTCCAGCAGCCAATCACCGTGCTGCAGCCACACTATAAAATGGTTCTCCTCTCTCCTGCAGTCAGCTGTGATTTCAGGTGTTCACCTTATCATATGCATGTGCACTAAATGTTCAAACAAAAATGAATTTTATGATTGAAACATCATGTGTTGAAATAAACAACTGCAGTTAAAAATAAAAGTGAATTTCCTAATATTTTTGTTGTGGAATCATTTAATTTATTTCTTTAAAGGCAAAAACATGAAAAAGCTAAGAAAAAAAACTATTGAAAACAATATATTTGGAGCAACTTAATTTATAAATGGTTGTCAACTTAAAAACTTGTGTTCACAATGATGGTAATTAAGTACACACAACTTAAATTCTTTTTAAATCATGTGGTAAAACTAGTCGGAACAACTTAATCTTTTGAGTAATCAACTTCAAAACTTGTGTTTATGTGTTTATGAAGTAAGTGGTAATTAAAACACCTCTGATTGTAGAGGAAAAGCCTTCTCCCCTAACTCAAATAACTTTGTTTCTTTAAGACAATTTCATTAGAAGTTGTCTTAACTCAATAAACATCGATGCAAACTGTTGCGTTGATTTTCTATGTTGAGCCAAGGCATTTGTTTTTAGAGTGTACATACTGATATGAACCTGGAAATGAACAGAATAGGATCCTTTAAGCACAACTTGAATCAGCGACATAACCTAAAGCTCCTTTTGAACAGTATGGGTCACAGGAAGCTTCTGTGTCCATCCTTGTTTTCATTTTATTTTGAAATCACCCCCATCAATGACTTCCACCTTGGTCCAGTCATGGCCGTGACGTAGACAGTTGAGGTGAGATGATTCCACACTCCAAGACAATACATCAAGTCATTCAATAATGTATTTGGAGATAGTCTTAGCATGGAACACATCTCACACATCTCCTCTCCTTTCACGGCTCAACAGATCTTTGTTCGTAGACTTCGTAACGAGAAGTGGCTTTGTTGAGAGGAAGCTTTGCAATGCTGTGTGGCTTAGTGAGAGCATCATCAGAACATGTACCAAGCATTATTCACCATACATTAAGGACTGTGTTCAGTGTAGACATGTTAACAGGATCAAAATGACACGTGTTTTCAACTTAAAGCAGCATTTTACCCAATGGGTGTTGGCGGATGGATCTGGCCTGTGGATCCAATACGGCGTAAAGCAGGAGGAGTGGAGCTCTGTGAAGAAACAGGAATTGCTGTTTTTTTTTGCTGCCGCCTCTCTAATTGTCTCTGCCTGTGTTCGACAGAGCCTCTTTGAAGGACAGGGTCTCTCATTAGGCATTCACACCCAGGGCTCGCTCCAATTGGGCTGCCTAAGGAATCTGAAGGCAATGCAATTGTGTAATTTGCACACAAAGTGGTCTGGATTGATCCAAAATAAACCTCTCAACTTTAAATGTGGAGGGGGAGAGGGAGGGCGTATAATTGCATCATTTAGTGAATTGATTGGCTGAGAGTCGATGGAAGGGAATCAGGAAGCAGCAGATAAACGGTGACAGCAGCGCCTTTTAGAGCGGGACACACACACACACCCAGTTTAAAGCACACTGAGAAAAGAACACACAAACGTACAGAAGCAGACACAAGAACCCACAGGCTAACACACACTCGGTGAGATTAGGCGGCACAAAGAGGGCCCGGGTCGACGTCACACACCGAGCGCTGCAGGGCGGGACAATGGAAGGCAGAATTAGAGGTAACAATAGATTTCATTAAGCCAAACTAGACTTAACGAGACAATCGATACGTCATAATTAAAGCGAGGAGGCTGAGAGAGACTTAGACTCTAAATGATGACTGCTCTTATTAAGATGGAGAAGATAGAGGAAGGCTGTGTGACAATGGAGCTCTATAACTACCTACCACAGGCCTTTGTGCTGCCAGCGGCCTTTCACACACAGACAGATAGGAGGGAGGAGGGAGGAGAGGAAACCAGGAGAAAGAGGAGAGGAGGTCTGTCTTTCACTTGGCTGAAGTTTTAGAAAGGAAGAGCTGATGTGTGATGATGACCACACACACACACACACACACATACACACACACACACACACACACACACACACACACACAGGTTTTGTTCTGAACTACAGTACCAATCTACTCTCTCATACGTACTTATCTCCAACACAAATTCTTTCATATCACCTGTCACCTGCAAAACTCAAGAGCTGTGTGTGTGTGTGTGTGTGTGTGTGTGTGTGTGTGTGTGTGTGTGTGTGTGTGTGTGTGTCACAAAGCTTGCAGGTGAGTGTGTGTGTAGTTGTCCTATTTAGATGGAGACACACAGCTTCTGTTGTACCACACACACTTAAAACTAACCTCTACTACACTTCGGAATGTATACTCAACAGACACAGTATCAGTGCAGAATCCTTCACACGTGATCACTCTTAAGGTCCTTACACACCAAACTGACACCAAAGAGCACGTCCCGACGGAACGTCGCCTCACGTCGCCTCACGTCTCCTGAGTCTTGGCAACAGTCGCACTGGAACAGACCACAAAGACTTCAGCCGACGGCAAAGAAGCACGTACGAACTGCATGCGGCGGTAGTGTTTATTCGTCATTCAAAAGAGGCAAAAACCGGAAGACAGACTGATTAGAAGCAGGAGAGTGAGGATGTCATGGGAGGATGAAATGATAGGAACTCCTTTAATAATCTTTGGTAAGGGGAAAATATAAGCATTTAGCAATGCGTGCGGCTTACACTACAATGCACAAACACAGAAGCTGTTTGGGTCACAAGTAGCTAGCTGCAGTGAAGTGAAAGAGGTTCCGGTTCCACTCTACTCTAACACTGTAAGCTGTGTCAGCACTGCTATTGATAGCATCGTTAGCTGCTACCTAATTGTTTGATGTGTTGCTCAAATGCTTCTTTCGAATGACCATTTGCATCGTGGTGGCTGTGTGAAAGGGAGGGGGGGGGGGGGGGTTTACCCTGCAGAGTGTCCCTGCTCCTCGTACACCTCTGATGAGGAGGAGGAGGAGGATGATGATGATGATGATGATGATGATGATGATGATGATGATGATGATGATGATGATGATGATGATGATGATGATGATGATGATGATGATGATGATGATGATGATGATGACTGTCGTTGAATGAGCTCTCAGCTTTCATGGACTGATCATGTGTGCCACGTCCTGGAGACGCTTCACAGGTGCCACGTCCTGGAGACGCTTCACGTGTGCCACGTCCTGGAGACGCTTCACGTGTGCCACGTCCTGTAGACGCTTCACGTGTGCCACGTCCTGTAGACGCTTCACAGGTGCCACGTCCTGGAGACGCTTCACGTGTGCCACGTCCTGTAGACGCTTCACGTGTGCCACGTCCTGTAGACGCTTCACAGGTGCCACGTCCTGTAGACGCTTCACGTGTGCCACGTCCTGGAGACGCTTCACAGGTGCCACGTCCTGGAGACGCTTCACGTGTGCCACGTCCCTGGAGACGCTTCACGTGTGCCACGTCCTGGAGACGCTTCACGTGTGCCACGTCCTGTAGACGCTTCACGTGTGCCACGTCCTGTAGACGCTTCACAGGTGCCACGTCCTGGAGACGCTTCACGTGTGCCACGTCCTGTAGACGCTTCACGTGTGCCACGTCCTGTAGACGCTTCACAGGTGCCACGTCCTGTAGACGCTTCACGTGTGCCACGTCCTGTAGACGCTTCACAGGTGCCACGTCCTGTAGACGCTTCACGTGTGCCACGTCCTGGAGACGCTTCACAGGTGCCACGTCCTGTAGACGCTTCACGTGTGCCACGTCCTGTAGACGCTGCACGTGTGCCACGTCCTGTAGACGCTTCACAGGTGCCACGTCCTGGAGACGCTTCACGTGTGCCACGTCCTGTAGACGCTTCACGTGTGCCACGTCCTGTAGACGCTTCACGTGTGCCACGTCCTGTAGACGCTTCACAGGTGCCACGTCCTGTAGATGCTTCACAGGTGCCACGTCCTGGAGACGCTTCACAGGTGCCACGTCCTGTAGACGCTTCACAGGTGCCACGTCCTGTAGACGCTTCACGTGTGCCACGTCCTGGAGACGCTTCACAGGTGCCACGTCCTGTAGACGCTTCACGTGTGCCACGTCCTGTAGACGCTTCACGTGTGCCACGTCCTGTAGACGCTTCACAGGTGCCACGTCCTGGAGACGCTTCACAGGTGCCACGTCCTGTAGACGCTTCACAGGTGCCACGTCCTGTAGACGCTTCACGTGTGCCACGTCCTGTAGACGCTTCACGTGTGCCACGTCCTGTAGACGCTTCACAGGTGCCACGTCCTGTAGACGCTTCACAGGTGCCACGTCCTGTAGACGCTTCACAGGTGCCACGTCCTGTAGACGCTTCACGTGTGCCACGTCCTGTAGACGCTTCACGTGTGCCACGTCCTGTAGACGCTTCACAGGTGCCACGTCCTGGAGATGCTTCACAGGTGCCACGTCCTGTAGACGCTTCACGTGTGCCACGTCCTGTAGACGCTTCACGTGTGCCACGTCCTGGAGACGCTTCACGTGTGCCACGTCCTGTAGACGCTTCACGGGTGCCACGTCTTGTAGACGCTTCACAGGTGCCACGTCCTGTAGACGCTTCACAGGTGCCACGTCCTGTAGACGCTTCACAGGTGCCACGTCCTGTAGACCAGTGGTTCCCAAACTTTTTGTGCCCAAGGCACACCAAAGGACAAGTAAAAATCTCAAGGCACACCTATTGTGCAAAATAGCCCTTATAACACGTGTTATCACTCATATCATGTAAAATATCTGTACATGTGCATAATTATGTACTAATGCCAAATAAAATGTGACAAAGACAACTATATTACTCATGAAATATTTATTAACGAAATATTTCAGAAATTAATTTGAAACTTTATCAAATTAGGCTTCATCAAAGCAGCAACACACTTATTTAAACCAGACAGGTCACAACATTAAAAATGAGCCAAAGGAAACTCAGCAGAAATTCAGCACAGAGAACTGTCAATGCAAGGGAGCTGCATTGTCCATGGTCCTGAACTACAAATTATAAATGTAACATTTCAGCAATCAGCATTGAAACATGTGCTATTGTAAATATTTTGCCGACTTACAAATTAATGAGATACATGTGCCTGTCGGGGCGCACAGAAGTTTTTAATCCTTGGTGGCACTGAGGAGAGGGCCACTCGCAAGTCCTGTTCAACAGAGAGCCGTGGCCTTCTGTTGTTCTTCATGTAAATCAGAGTAGAGAACGCCAACTCCATAGATGGGGTCGTTACTAAACAAATGTAATATATTACATATTACTTTAAAAAAAAGTAAAATATTACACTACTTTCGTTACTATCTACATAAAGTAACTCGTTACTTTACTCGCCGAGCACGTACGAACTGCGCATGCGTGAGTGGCAATAACTTTCCTTACCAGCAGGCGGCGGTAGTGTGTATTTGTCATTCAAAACAGGCAACAACCGGAAGACAGAGAAGAAGAACAGACTACGTGATATAAACAAAAAAGCATGGGTTCTTTGCAGGTGTTTGTTGAGGTTTGACGTGGTGTTTACAGCAGTGGATAACAGCTTCTGGCCTGGACACAGTTTGCACCTCACCGTCACATTCCTGTCTATTCTTCGGACGAACTCAAAATAATGGGCATACCTCCACCCCTGGAAAGTTATCGCTGACTCAGCCATGTTTATGCAGCACTGCACATAGAGATGTGGACGGGCAAGTCGCGCAGATTACGTACATATACACCTACAAAGTACTGATATAGTAAATAAAAAAATTATTATTTTTGTGTAGTTGTATATTGCAATAATAAGGTATGGTTGTCACAAAATCCCACGGCACACCCGGACTTGCCTCACGGCACACCAGTGTGCCGCGGCACACCGTTTGGGAACCACTGCTGTAGACGCTTCACGTGTGCCACATCCTGTAGACGCTGCACGTGTGCCACGTCCTGTAGACGCTTCACAGGTGCCACATCCTGGAGACGCTTCACGTGTGCCACGTCCTGTAGACGCTTCACAGGTGCCACGTCCTGGAGACGCTTCACGTGTGCCACGTCCTGTAGACGCTTCACAGGTGCCACGTCCTGTAGACGCTTCACGTGTGCCACGTCCTGTAGACGCTTCACAGGTGCTACGTCCTGTAGACGCTTAACAGGTGCCACGTCCTGTAGACGCTTCACGTGTGCCACGTCCTATAGACGCTTCATGTGTGCCATTTCCTGTAGACGCTTCACAGGTGCCATCTCCTGTAGACGCTTCACGTGTGCCACGTCCTGTAGACGCTTCACGTGTGCCACGTCCTGTAGACGCTTCACAGGTGCCACGTCCTGGAGACGCTTCACAGGTGCCACGTCCTGTAGACGCTTCACGTGTGCCACGTCCTGTAGACGCTTCACAGGTGCCACGTCCTGTAGACGCTTCACAGGTGCCACGTCCTGGAGACGCTTCACAGGTGCCACGTCCTGTAGACGCTTCACAGGTGCCACGTCCTGTAGACGCTTCACGTGTGCCGCGTCCTGTAGACGCTTCACAGTTGCCACGTCCTGTAGACGCTTCACGTGTGCCACGTCCTGTAGACGCTTCACGTGTGCCACGTCCTGTAGACGCTTCTCAGGTGCCACGTCCTGGAGACGCTTCACAGGTGCCACGTCCTGTAGACGCTTCATGTGTGCCACGTCCTGTAGACGCTTCACGTGTGCCACGCCCTGTAGACGCTTCACAGGTGCCACGTCCTGGAGACGCTTCACAGGTGCCACGTCCTGGAGACGCTTCACAGGTGCCACGTCCTGTAGACGCTTCACAGGTGCCACGTCCTGGAGACGCTTCACAGGTGCCACGTCCTGTAGACGCTTCACGTGTGCCACGTCCTGTAGACGCTTCACGTGTGCCACGTCCTGTAGACGCTTCACGGGTGCCACGTCCTGTAGACGCTTCACGTGTGCCACGTCCTGGAGACGCTTCACAGGTGCCACGTCCTGTAGACGCTTCACGTGTGCCACGTCCTGGAGACGCTTCACAGGTGCCACGTCCTGTAGACGCTTCACGTGTGCCACGTCCTGTAGATGCTTCACGTGTGCCACATCCTGTAGACGCTTTACAGGTGCCACGTCCTGGAGACGCTTCACGTGTGCCACGTCCTGTAGACGCTTCACGTGTGCCACGTCCTGTAGACGCTTCACGTGTGCCACGTCCTGGAGACGCTTCACAGGTGCCACGTCCTGTAGACGCTTCACAGGTGCCACGTCCTGTAGACGCTTCACGTGTGCCACATCCTGTAGACGCTTCACAGGTGCCACGTCCTGGAGACGCTTCACGTATGCCACGTCCTGGAGACGCTTCACGTGTGCCACGTCCTGTAGACGCTTCACAGGTGCCACGTCCTGTAGACGCTTCACGTGTGCCACATCCTGTAGACGCTTCACAGGTGCCACGTCCTGTAGACGCTTCACGTGTGCCACATCCTGTAGACGCTTCACAGGTGCCACATCCTGTAGACGCTTCACAGGTGCCACGTCCTGGAGACGCTTCACAGGTGCCACGTCCTGGAGACGCTTCACGTGTGCCACGTCCTGTAGACGCTTCACAGGTGCCACGTCCTGGAGACGCTTCACGTATGCCACGTCCTGTAGACGCTTCACGTGTGCCATTTCCTGTAGACGCTTCACAGGCCTTTGCTTTTATTTACTGTTTATACAATATACACATGTGAGCCTTTGATTAAAGAAATGATCAAATGGTGGGCTTATATAACAGATTTGATACAGGCTAATGTGAAACAAAAGATTTCCTCCATTTCCAAACAATTGATTACATGGGCGTCGCAGCCATTATATGAGGGTGGGACAAGTCCCCGCCACCTTTTAAAATGATTAGTTTAGACCCCCCGACTTTGACCATGTCGAATGCAAGAGATACTTAAGTTTACATAAATAATGAGTGTTTTTTTTAGCCACATAAAAGTTTACAACCACCTGTCAACATGCACCAGAATACAGGACATGACATCTGCTCTGTTTTCTGGGGAGGACCCCCACACCCCCTGTCAAATTGTCCCACCCACATGCTTCCTACGCCCATAGTAGAATTGACATACAAAGACGTGCATTAAACATAATTGATCCTTATTTACTTATTGTTATATGCTGTTTTATTGGTAAGTGTTTTTTATTATGTTTGCAATTTTAAAACATATAAAATAGTGGCTTATTTTGTACAAATGTTTGACCAAGAATGGTTAGGAATATTTACAAATCATATCAGTCAAAGAGTGAAATCTTTGATGTTCTTATCTCTCATGTCGACCAAAGCGCTCCACTAGAAGTAGCAAGAATTCTGCTCACCACTTCCACACTTTGAGATCCACCTGGAGCGGCCAGCGTTGACTTTGCAGCCAAAGTGTAGCAGAATCAGTGGATCACAAAACAATCTGAATCTTGTCAGGATTCAAGTAAAGCAGCCCACGTCCGACCAATCAGCGAGCGTCCTTCGAGGAGCTGCCGGCACTCACAGCCATGGTTTGGGAGTCTGAGGGGACACGAAGAGAGGACTAAACAATAACAGCATCTGCAAGAAGTTAGCGTGGATGCAGCAGTAGCACATATCATACATTATAGTTATATTATCAATGTAGTGCGTTTTCATTGAAAGAAGAGCAATAAATGGTACTGAATGTGTTTTTCAATGGAAAATATGACTTTTTACCGACCTGCTTTGGCAAGTTTGCCTGACAGATGGATCATCCAATCACCTGCCAGGTATTTTTACAGTGTGTCTGATCTTTTCTAGTCGCCACTGATGTGTTCTAAGTTGCTTGTTTGTCACAAACCATCTGGCACAAAGACTGTTTGGACTGAGACGCATCTTGGGAGTCAGTGTCATTTCAAACCACCATCTGTGTGTGTGTGTGTGTGTGGTGTGTGTGTGTGTGTGTGTGTGTGTGTGTGTGTGTGTGTGTGTGTGTGTGTGTGTGTGTGTGTGTGTGTGTGTGTGTGTGTGTGTGTGTGTGTGTGTGTGTGTGTGTGTGTGTGTGTGTGTGTGTGTGTGTGTGTGTGTGTGTGTGTGTGTGTGTGTTGTGTGTGTGTGTGTGTGTGTGTGTGTGTGCGTGCGTGTGTGTTTGAGGTGTACATGTGTTGCCTGGAAACTCTGATCATGTAGTGAAATGTAGTGATGAAATCAGTGAGTGCAGTATTGAGTAAATAGTGACATCTCCGAACTGAAAATCAGGTTCATGCTGTCACAAATATGTATGTGTAGAAAACATACTGTGTTAACCATGACATAACGATTACAAAAAGCTGTACTTTACGGGGACTTTGTGTTCTTGTGAAGGCCCCATCTCATGGTGAAAACCCTGTTAACTGAAGGAAAAAGGTGTTAGCAGTGGAATCTAGACCGCCTGCCAGGACACAGGTGAAGGGGGGCAGACTGCATTGGATAGATTTGAAGGCTGCCGACTGTCAATCAGCTGGCCTCTGCTTGTAGGACAAAGTGTATCAATCACTTTGAACTACAGTTATACATAGTAGAATGTTTGTTCTTCTCCTACGTACACCTTTCAAAGGGTGAAGACTCGGCTGGGCATCTCTTGCTTCCCTCCATCATGAGTATCAGAACACAAAGGGCAGCACAGTGCAGCCAGCACAGTTCCAGTTCGAGTTGAAATACCATCACTCTCACCCCATTGGCTGGTGTACTGGCCAGCCTTCACTGGACAGGGCTGCAGCAGGTGGGGGGGCAGAACACATCAGTGCATTCAGCTGCATAATGTGGGCCATTGAGAGCCAGTGAACACATCAGAGTCATAGAACAGCTGTGTCTGCTTTCTTTCTCTCTCTCTCTTTTCTTTTTCTGAACAGCATATATCCTCACTGCCTGTTCAATAATGATATCCATGAGAAATGAGTGGAAAGAGATGGAATCACACACTCTCTCTGAGTCTATGCTATTATACATCAGTTCAATGGGGCTTCATTAAGTGTCTGTACTGAGTCGTTACAAAAATAACATGAAGTGCCTGAACCAGACTTGCCCAATGATTACCATATCACAATGACAGTATATAATAAATACAATGTTGTATGTAACTGTTTCTAGGGGCAATATATTGTGGATACACTCACACAGTACAATAGGATACTTTATCAGTCAGGGTTTCTTTTCTTTATCTCTAGTCTAAAATATGATATAACGTAAAAAACTGTAGTTTGCATTTGTTGTGGTTTGAATATGAATCCAGCTAGCACCATGCTAGCTCCATGAATACATGACACTCTCTCCCCACAACTAACAGAAGCACATGGCTCATTATTATGCACACTGAGTTGCCAACAGAATATCACTTCGATGTAATAACTACTTCTGACTGGATGTTTTACAGTGCGTCAGTGGTCATGTCTTTGTGTAGGCCAACCCTGAAGTTCCACCATGAAATGATGCCTCCTTGGGAGTTGTGGGTAATGGCAGAAGGTGTGCTCTGTGGCAGACACCTACACCTATTCTTCAGCAAGTGCATGCACAAATGAACCATTTATGATGTAAAAGATCAATAAATATATGTTTCCATTGCACTACTTTTGCTTTTCTTTCAACATATTAGAAGCATTGATGGAAGGAACCTGGGCCTATAGATCTGCTTCATTTGACTTGACCTAACATTCACCATACACACTTTTATGTTGGCCTTAAAAAATGTCATCAAACATTTGCTAGAATTGTTATCATTGCTGTGTGCCACAACACTTTTCTGAAAGGAACAGGTATAGCACTAGGTTTTGGGTTTACAAGTGTGTGATCCTGGGAAACCATGACAACATCAACCTGCAGCTGGAGGAGACACAGCCAAGTGATCTCAGGGAACATTCTTCAAATCATTTCAGGTGGAAATAGCCTGTTTAAAAAATACTGATGTCCTGGATCAAAAGGACATGACAAAAGATGTTTGACTTATCCGACACTCAGTTTGTGTCTGATCGTGTGATGTGTTGAACCTGGGCTGACCTGCAGAGGAGATATCCCTGATATGGAAACAGTGCTGACAGTAAAGTGTCTTTGTCCTCCTCTCCCTCCACATCTCTCTCAGACCACTATCATTTCTGAATGATATGTTATGGCTCATTAAGCATCCACAGTGCTGGAGTGCAGAGGGAGGAGGAGGGATTAATGAAAGGACTGAATGAACACTGAGCCGGGGGGGGGGGGGACCTCCTCCTGAAATCAAACAGTATTTATGCTAATGAAAAGATGTGTTTAATTAGCACCAATTAAAGCTGATGGGGCTCTGCATGGACTGACACTTGTTTCATGTGAGGCGGGTTGTACTACTACAACAAGGAACTCAAGGTTCTTTCTCAACCAAAAACCGTCTTTTTTCATGAATAAACCCAGAGCTAAAAGGAGAGCCGCCAAACACAGAAACATGTCTGTTATCTCTTATGAAAGACATCTAGAGTGTTCATTACACTAGCAACAGCACATCAGGAATGACATTTCAAGTGTTATCAAAGAGAAACAGTGAGTCCATGACGTGTTCAGCCCAACCACAAACAATGGTGATGTATAGAATATGTCTCGTATGAAATGTGGTCCTCCAGCTGGAAGGTCAGGGGTTCCATCCCCAGCCCTGCAGTCACCATGTCGCTGTGTTCTTGGGCAAGATGCTTCACCCCGAGTGGTTGCTGGTGGCCAACAGTGTGTGAATGTTAGTCTCAATGAGCAGGTGCACCTTGTCTGTCGGCCTCTGAGTGATGTGTGTGAAGGAGTGAATGCTGACTTGGAGTTCAAAGCGCTTTGAGGCGTCGTAAAGACTGGAAAAGCGCTTTATAAATGCAGCCTATTTACCATTTCAAATGTCTCAAACAACCCAAAAGCGATTCTACCTATAGGCTTTAAAGTTATTAAACATCTGTTGATAATTATTTTATATCTAATCGCCAACTCAACTAGATAATACGATTTTAAAACTGAATACATCTGTTGTCATACTCTGGGCAACTTTAGGCATTGTGATATAAGTTCCCAAATGTTGCAGGGTACAGTTCCTCAGTTTGGAAGCCTTGGAAGCTTCAAGAGCTCAGCTTGGAGTCCAGTGAGAGGAGAGCAGAGACAGAGTGAAGCAATGTTCATTAGACTGGCATGGACTGATGTGGGGGGGGGGGGAGGTTGGTGGACGGTCTCAGTGTGAGACCCAATTAGAACCCTCCTATCATTGGATCTCAAATAAATGTACTCAAAGCACTCAGAACACAGATGTAAACACGGTGGGCTTTGGGAATCAGGAAAGAACACCAACTCACATCAGACCCCAGCGATATCCCTGCTGTTTCAAAGCGGTGTGTTCTGAGGCAAAATGAACTCTCTCCTCTGAATAAAGAACCTCTTCCTTTACAATCAAATGCATAAAAACATAACAACAACTATTTATTCATAGATTGCTCATTACATTCTGGGAGCATGCTTTAGAAAATAATGTCCAATTATGCAAAGGGTTATTATTATTAACAACATCATAACTCATATCCAGTAGAATGCAGTTACAAGTAAGCCTCTAACCTTCTGTGTTATTATATTCTAGAAATAGCAAATGTCGTTTTTGTTGTCGTATGCAACATGATCGACCTGCCAATCTTTGCCCCAAGAATGCATCTGGGATCAAAATAAAAACCACTTCACAATGTTGTGTTGCTGCTGAAAGTGACGCTGTTCAGAAACACCTGAACACATGTGACCCTGCAGCAACGTTACACAGAGCATCCTCTCTAAATGGCAGCTGAGAAGCCGTCAGTATCAGTAACTTATGATGATGATGATGATGGTGAAGATGATGAAGATGATGATGATGTCTCTGGAAGGCCAGGACTCTGCCCCCCCTCTCTGTTGAAATGTTCCACCTCTGCAGGTCCTTCCAGCCACAAGGTCATAGTGTGTTTTTAATTGTGGTGCCCCTCAACCCCCGCACTCCCCACCGCATCCCACCACCCCGCCCCCTCCCCCCTCCCCTCATCCCAAATGATGAACGACTGCACCTTGTGAAAAGGGCCCTCTCCAATAAACAAGCTTATCTCTCCCCTCTCGCTCGCCCGGCGGTGAATAATGAGCTCTGGGTATCACTGTTAATCACTATAATTGTTAATGTTAAGAGGGGGCTGCTTGCTAGTTGCCCGACGCCCCACGCCTTTATTGATTTCATTTTTTTACATTAAAATGCTGAATGCCTTTGTCAGAGTGGTGGGTCAGCCCCCCGCCCCCCCACAGAGGAGCTAATTAGTTATTTAGCGGCCTGTGTGTGTGCCGGTGTGTACGTGGGGAGGCAGCGCAGCTAAAGCCTGTTATCAGCAGCTGATAAAGGGAATTGGTTGTCCCGCAGTAGCTGTGAGAGGCTATGGCTGATAGCAGCGTGGCTATTATAGAGAGGACAGGCACGTGCACGCTCACATCCACACTCTGCCGGAACATTCACATGTAAATACAGCCAACCACTGCATGGAGGTAAAGAACCCAACTCGAAACACACGGATCAAAGAGTGGACGCCTTTACACACTGGAAACTGAAGCTTTAATTCAATGAATCAGGCCAATAGATTGCACATAACTGTAATGGGTTGAAATCAATACAATAAATAAAGTATTAGGTTTAACTTCATAGTATTGCTTCCAACTAACCTAATTCAGTTAGGTCACATTTGTTGACATAATACATTTAATTAAAGTCAACGGTTGAGTTTTTTCAGTGCACCTTACAGTCTTTTATTTGGGCTCCTTTATGAAAATAGTCAACAAATTCAATTCTTCTTCTAGGTAAAATACATATTTGTAAAACTCAATCAAGGAGTGATCTGAATTGAAGGTGTTTCAAATAGATTGCCTCAAAGGGTTCCAACACTAGATGGAAAGCAATCAGCTGTAATGAAGATGGGCCTGTATGGATAATCGATACGCTCGGCATGTCATGGTGTGTTTTGGGTTGTTGGACAGTGGGGGGTCAGCTTAGTTATCTGAACTGTTGAAGCAATCCCATTGCGCTTTTTTCTTTTACTTCTTTTCTGTTCTTTATTTTTTTGTTTGGTTCTTTTGTTTTTTATCTCATTAATGTTTTTACTGTTATTTTATTCTTGTATTGTTTTGTTATGGGAATGGTCATCTCCCCTACATTGTTGTTGTTTCCTTGTTTGTGAATGCGGCTTGTATTCAATACAAACAAGAAAAACAAATATATATATATGTATTTTTTTATTTTGTATATATATATATATATATATATATATAAATAGTGGAACGCTTTCACAGGGTAAACATGAAACCTGTACTTTTAAACCCAGTTCAGAATATTGTCCAAAATCACTGAACACTCTGTTTCACTGGGGTCAATGGTGGCAGAATACTCAGATATTTATGGTCAAAGTAATAATACCGCAGTGTAGAAGTACTTCTGTTGCCAGTAAAGGTTTGGCATTCAAAATGTTACTTAAGTATAAGTAAAACAATTTTAGCATCAAAATATACTCTAAAAGTACCACAAGTAGTTTAGAATGGCCATTTTTAAATCATCTATATTATATCCCTGGAATCCAATAAATAATCAATGAATGTGTTTTTTGTTAATTTCATTGTGCAGCTTGTAAAGGTGGACCTCACTAATGATTTATTACACTGCTGAGTATCTTAATCCATAATAGTACATCAAAATGAATTAGTTGATTTCCTTTTTGTAATAAAAATATAAACCTGCAAATGATCTATACTGTACCTAATTTGATCAAATAAATGTGGTGATAAGTACTTAAGTACTTAAGTAGTCATTATCACTTGAGTAAATGTACTTAAGTACTTTCCACCAGTGGCTGTCGTAAATACTTCTGCACGGGTAAATACCACTTTGTAAAAAACATTCCCAGAAAATAACTTATCTGATCCATTACAATTATTGTGTGTGCGTGCGTGTGTGTGTGTGTGTGTGTGTGTGTGTGTGTGTGTGTGTGTGTGTGTGTGTGTGTGTGTGTGTGTGTGTGTGTGTGTGTATGCCGGTGTGTGTGTGGCTGTGAGTTGAGACGCTCCCCTAAGAGAACTTTAGTTCCAGAGGAAGCGTTAACCTTTGAGATGACAGAGATCCTGCAGACAGAGCGGTGACAGAATGATGAGGAGACTGAGACCACTGTGTGTGTTTTCTTAATTAGTGGCAGTAATCAGATGCTGCTCATTACATCCTTTCAATGCATCACTAGAGATCTGTGTGTGTGTGTGCGTGTGTGTGTGGTGTGTGTGTGTGTGTGTGTGTGTGTGTGTGTGTGTGTGTGTGTGTGTGTGTGTGTGCGTGCGTGCGTGCGTGCGTGCGTGCGTGTGTGTTGTTAGCTTGGATCACAGTATTTGCCCCTGCACGAGCTAACAATGTTTTGGTACAATGTACAACAACTCAGTCGACCACACACATACACACACACACACACACACACACACACACACACACACACACACACACACACACACACACACACACGGCTCATGCCACGTTCTCTCATAATTAATGATCTCTCGCTGATCACAGGAACGCTCTAATGAGACTCTTTCAATTACCTGCCAGGAATTAGTCCTCTCCACGATGCACCGCACATTAACCACATCAACAGGAATTAGTGAGCGCCATCATCACACAGCACACACAGGCTGCACCAATAGGGAATGGGACAGTGGGACAGTGGGAAATGGGACAGTGTGTGTTTCAGGAAGCTGTGGTCGGGAACATCTGAGTCTTCTGATGGACGACTGCCACGAAGCTGAGTGTCACACAGCAGGGTTAAACCTGGGATTATCACTTTTGACAATCAATGCCTTTTCCTTCCTTTCAGGTAGCCATTTTTTACAGTCTGATTTTGTTTCCATTTCAGCATAACCCAGTCTATTTAAAGGTCTCCTATTGTACTGTTTTTAGGCATATATTAAAAAACATGTCTATGAAGTGTTTTACTCAAACAGATCACCCATTGTAGCCTCATAGCCCTCTATTTCAGCCGAAGTGCTGATTCTGGGTCAGCTTTAAAAAGAGAGAGGAGAGGAGAGCTCATGCAGGAGAATTCTACCGGCAGATACTCAGCTAAATGCTGCCGTGATTATTTCCGGACACTTTGTGAGTCTCCTGACACACCGGGACTGGTGTGTTCAGTAACCCCTCAATAGAGAGGAGCTGTAGGTCCAACCATCAGGCCACTAAAAGTTCACCAAAGTTGAACTTGACGGCATCCACACTGGAGCTCCACACATCATACTTTTGGGTTATAACTCAATGTTCTGCTTTTATATTCAGGAGAGCTTTGATTACCAGAACTCATTGATCCTCTGTGTCATTGCCTTCTTTCCAACTTTCTCTTCAGCAAAAATGGTGTTTCACGTTTTATTCTTACAATGCATTACGGGGCAAATGCCATTGTATGTCACATTTGAATTTTTGACTTTATTACAAATTATAAAATACTTTTCTGAATACTTTAGGGACAGAGGCACAAGTAGATGCTGCGGCCGGTAGTTCACGTGAACTTTCTGCATTTGTATTTTACTTTACTTTTTTACTGGACAATGTATGGCATATGTCAGATATATACACATCAATCAGAGAAGGGAGGAGGCTGATTGGACTAAATGTCGCCCATGATGTTTTCCAAACGCCCAGCGAGTGGGCTAAACCTGCCCGGCCAAACCAAGGGTCCAGTCCAGGCAGGTCCAGCCCATTTGGTTGAATTTAAATCCAGTCAAGTCGAGTCTAGGTTTAGCTCGATTCATTCCAGAACAGGCCACGGCATCTTAATCCTGTCCAGGTCTATCTATTCAAGGTTCAGCCTGTTTAATTTCACTCTGGTCCAGGTTCAGTTTATTCCATTGAGGTTTATAATGATCCATTTCATCCCAAGTTGAGCCCATTTATTTCCAGTCTAGTCTAGACAAATTCAGACGATTCCATTCTATTCAATTCCAGTCCAGGCTAGTATCCAGTTTTAGCCTAATGCATTCCTGTATGGTAAGTCCAGGCTCAACCAATTCCATTCCATGTCAGTATAGTCCTCTCAGGTCAGCCACTTCCAGTTTATGTGAAGTCCATTCAATTCCAGTCCAGTTCAGTCCAGTCCAGTCCAGTCCAGTCCAGTTCAGTCCAGTCCAGTCCAGTCTAGTCTAGTCCAGTCCAGTCAAGTCCAGTCCAGTCCAGTCTAGTCCAGTCCAGTCCAGTCCAGTCTAGTCTAGTCTAGTCCAGTCCAGTCCAGTCCAGTCCAGTCCAGTCCAGTCTAGTCTAGTCCAGTCCAGTCCAGTCCAGTCCAGTCCAGTCCAGTCCAGTCCAGTCCAGTCTAGTCCAGTCCAGTCCAGTCCAGTCTAGTCCAGTCCAGTCCAGTCCAGTGCAGTCCAGTCCAGTACAGTCCAGTCCAGTCCAGTCCAGTCCAGTCCAGTCCAGTCCAGTCCAGTCCAGTCCAGTCCAGTCCAGTCTAGTCCAGTCCAGTCCAGTCCAGTCTAGTCCAGTCCAGTCCAGTCCAGTCCAGTCCGGAGGCTCCTGTGAAGGAAGTGATTTTAATTAAAGATAAGTTGCTCAGTGGCGGCCATACTGAGCCTGTTAATCTGAATCCAATAGGCTGGATGTAGCAGCGAGGGGGCCCTTGTAAAGCACAGGCTCTATTGAAGCCCCCAGCATTTCATTTGGGTGGGAATCAATGCAGATTGACACCACTTAACATGCAAATGGTGCTCAGGTCAACCGGCGGCTTCTTGCCCGCTGGCGGTGGTCCAACATCTACAGCTTGACTCTCTTTTTTTCTCCTCCTCACACCTCCACCCTCCATGTAACTTTTCTATAACCTGTTTTACTTCCTTTTGACTTTCTTCTCTCCCCTCCTGTCCACTTCCTTGTCTTGCCTCATCTCTCCTCGTCGTTTCCCATCTTCCCTTCCGCCTCCTCTTCCTCCTCTCCCCAGCTCTCCTCACCCCTCTCCTCCCTTCTTTTCCATCACATTCCTCCCCTGCTGTTATAAAAATCATATCCAGGATATTCGTTCATTTAAAGATATGAGAAAATAAAAGACTATTGATTGCCTGATAAAGTGCCAGTGATGGCTGCAGAATGGGAGTCAAGTCAGTATAACCCCTCGCTGAGGCGTGTGTGTGTGTGTGTGTGTGTGTGTGTGTGTGTGTGTGTGTGTGTGTGTGTGTGTGTGTGTGTGTGTGTGTGTGTGTGTGTGTGTGTGTGTGTGTGTGTGTGTGTGTTAGCTGCAGGCTCCATATGGGAGATGCTGTGGATCAATAAAGTGTATTTGTGTGTGTCGGCCCTTAGCTATCCTTCCAATTACACATTTCCAGCAGCGCGGCCGAGCACAGCTCTTTGTTAAAGCCTTAATGGATCAGCTCAGGGAAGTGTCCGCATGCATGCACACACACACACACACACACACACACACACACACACACACACCACACACACACACACACACAAATAGATACAGCTTTACAA
>NW_022990313.1:4998271-5025549 GCF_902827175.1 Gymnodraco acuticeps
CAGTAGAGACAGTTAAACCTCTCATCTGTAGCCTTTCTTGAATTCACATTTCTTTTAAAAACCCTTGTCTTTCACGCTGCTGTCACCTCTCCCACCTCAAAGGCTTTTACGAGACATTTAGCTTCTATGCTAGAAAGCTTTTGATCTATTTTATCTGCTGATGCAAGCTAGCATCAGACATCCTATAACTCTTAAAGGTATTACAGAAATGGATGGTTTGTGTTACATTCTAAAGCCAACAGATTGTCTTAATGATTAACAATCATTTGAAGAAAAACATTTGTGTCCTTCAACAGAGATGGACAGATTGTACCACAGACAAAGAGACATCATCAATACCGTTCACAGCAAATGCACTGAGCTTTGTCCTGAACTTCAACACATCATTACCTCTTATCAGCTAAATGCTCCCAGCTTTAACTTAAACAGTCCTCTTCATCTAATAGTCTATTTAACTTTAGGCCTTAATTGTGTCCTTAGCAGCTAATCGGGTGGCTATAATAAGAGCTGTGTATGGTCAAAAGACCCACCACCATCTAATGGTATCAAAACGTAACGATGGTTATCATCAGCCTCTTTCCATTCTCTGACTCCATCTTCTTCACCCCCCCCCCCCCCCCCCCCATCTCTCAGGGTGCATCCACCTCAGTGTCGTTAAAGAGTTGCCCATTAACACAGTCCTTAGGTAGACTTATTAAGTTCACCTCACAGTTAATGCTCCATTCAGAGGAGATTACCATTTAAAGGGGATTTTCTAGGTAATCTTTGATCATAGCAAATACATAATTAGCCAGCATAAAGAGCAACATTTAGACTCCAACTAATGAAGAAGTTCGGATTGCAGGCATCCGACTCAATACCTGATAACCATGAATGTGAGGTGTGGTATTGTCTTTTCTCCTTGACCTCTGTAGTCAAACTGAGGAACTTCAAAGGTCAGCAGAAACCAAGGTGAATGTTGAATTCATTGAACTTTGACCACAGCGCCGAGTTAGTCCGCAACATTATATACATAAGAAAACAAGCAAAAGCAGCTCACTGATCATAATAAGGCAGCTTTAGGTACCCACGTTATTCAGTGAAATGTTTCATTAGTTACGACATTGGAATGTGTCAGTGGACGGTATGTAAAGACTTGAAGGTCAGTAAAAGTCTTGTCGTCACAACTTCATTCTAGCAGAATGACAGTCTGTCTGTATTTTGTATCTAATTCTTCGAGTGGGAGTGTCTCCTTAAAGACCTTCATGTTATTGCACTCATTTGTTCACATGAAAGGTGATAGAAGATGTTGGGTGGAGAATTTTAAAAAGAGAGAAAAGTTCCAACCCTTCCACAAGACAGATGGAAATCACTGCCTGATTCTCAGAGTGACAGAAATGGTCAGGCACAGATATATCTTTTGGTCCTCCGTATACGCTCCGTGTGAAGAATGCTTGCAAGTATGTGAACTTTGCTGAAATTGCAGCTGCTCACACAAAGAGTTCTATCACAGCATCACTTCATTCATATTGACAACTCTTTCTGCAAAAACCAAAAGTACTACATCAATACTCATATTGATAGTTTGATAAACTTCATCTGGGTACGTATCTGTCCATTGCCAATTCAAATAAATGTATAATCAAATAAAAAGACTGCATTCTGAAAATGTTTGCAGCAAGAGAGATAAGGACTGCTTTTGAACAAAAGGTGGGTTGGACTACAGTCTATGGTAGGACTATGAAATACAAAGTCATTCAAAAGAATAAGCAGTAAGTTAACCCCACATTTGGTCTATCCTTGTCTGGTTGAAGGACTCACCTGAAGTTCCCAATACAAGCTAATGGCTCTAAATCAGTGCAGCTCACTCACATTATTGGACTAGAGGAGTGAAACTGCTGTACTGGAAATCTTAAAATGGTGAGCCTTTGAAAAATGTGTTGACTGCATGACCACACATACTGAGTCAATTAGTTTTCAGCAACAGAGCTCAGGAGAGGGCAGAGATGGTCACGGCAGGCCATAATATTTCAGGTCATGGTGGCTACTCCTGCTGTGAGAGTGCAATAGAAATACTCAGAATCACACCATGCCTGCCTGTGTCTTATGGGATTGTGGAGAAAGGACCGAGGTCTCCTATCAGCTCCAGAACCTCCCTTGTGGTTCTTAAATACCCTTTCTTCAAAACAACAGAAAAAGTCAGAGAACTATAGGTGCAGTCACAGTTTCAGAAATGAATTGAAACAGTCACATTAAGACCATTACTAAGTCAGCCTACTTTAAGAATATATCTAGGATTAAAAGACTAATGTCACAGCAGGATTTGGAAAAAACTTGTCCATACCTTTATCTTCAGTAGACTGGACTACTGTAATGGTGTCTTTACAGGTCTCACTAAAAAATCTTATTAGAAAGCTGCAGCTGATTCAGAACGCTGCTGCTCGAGTCCTCACTAACACTAAGAAAGTGGATCAGTCCAGTTCTGAAGTCTTTACACTGGTTCCTCACTAACACTAAAGAAAGTGGATCAGTCCTGTTCTGATGTCTTTACACTGGTTCCTCACTAACACTAAGAAAGTGGATCAGTCCAGTTCTGAAGTCTTTACACTGGTTCCTCACTAACACTAAGAAAGTGGATCAGTCCAGTTCTGGAGTCTTTACACTGGTTCCTCACTAACACTAAGAAAGTGGATCAGTCCAGTTCTGGAGTCTTTACACTGATTCCTCACTAACACTAAGAAAGTGAATCAGTCCTGTTCTGGAGTCTTTACACTGGTTCCTCACTAACACTAAGAAAGTGGATCAGTCCAGTTCTGAAGTCTTTACACTGGTTCCTCACTAACACTAAGAAGTGGATCAGTCCAGTTCTGAAGTCTTTACACTGGTTCCTCACTAACACTAAGAAAGTGGATCAGTCCAGTTCTGAAGTCTTTACACTGGTTCCTCACTAACACTAAGAAAGTGGATCAGTCCAGTTCTGAAGTCTTTACACTGGCTCCTCACTAACACTAAGAAAGTGGATCAGTCCAGTTCTGAAGTCTTTACACTGGTTCCTCACTAACACTAAGAAAGTGGATCAGTCCTGTTCTGAAGTCTTTACACTGGTTCCTCACTGACACTAACGGAGCGTCCACACTACAGCTTCAAAAAAAGCTTGGAGCTGGGCGTGTCTGAAGCTTGGGGATGTTATTCAAGCAACACAACCAACAACCAATCACATGAATCTCCCGCCCCCGACATACAAAGCAAAAACCCCCGGGGATTTTATGCGAGCAATATATATATATATAAACTCCCCAAACAGGCGAAAACCTACCAGTTTCACCCACTGTCTCTGCCACCTCCCTCCATGCCTGGTTCCTCCGGTTTGTATCCCGGTAGGTGAAGAGGGTCTGGTCATACAAAACCGGGTGATTGCTACGGCGATAATTAGTTTCTCCTCCATCTTTTTTTGAAATATAGAAATGAACGCCGGGATATCTCTCCCAGCTTAGACGCGGTTTGATTGGCTACGGCTTGAGCTGTCAGATTTTCCGAAACGGGATTTGATTGGCTGGCGCTGGCTACTACGGCGTCTCCGGCGTCAGAAGTTGAACATTGTTCAACTTCTGTCGCCTGAGACGCCGGAGACGGACCGCTCTGCTACCCACAATTCAGTTCGGCGAAAAAAAAGCGGCAACGTGACGTCACCCCATTCAAAGTGAATGGGCAGATTGAAGCTGTCGACGCTGCAGACGCTGCAGACGCTGCAGACGCTGTAGTGTGGACGGGCCGTAAGAAAGTGGATCAGTCCAGTTCTGAGGTCTTTACACTGGTTCCTCACTAACACTAAGAAAGTGGATCAGTCCAGTTCTGAGGTCTTTACACTGGTTCCTCACTAACACTAAGAAAGTGGATCAGTCCAGTTCTGGAGTCTTTACACTGGTTCCTCACTAACACTAAGAAAGTGGATCAGTCCAGTTCTGAAGTCTTTACACTGGTTCCCCACTAACACTAAGAAAGTGGATCAGTCCAATTCTGGAGTCTTTACACTGGTTCCTCACTAACACTAAGAAAGTGGATCAGTCCAATTCTGGAGTCTTTACACTGGTTCCTCACTAACACTAAGAAAGTGGATCAGTCCAGTTCTGAAGTCTTTACACTGGTTCCTTACTGACACTAAGAAAGTGGATCAGTCCAGTTCTGAAGTCTTTACACTGGTTCCTCACTAACACTAAGAAAGTGGATCAGTCCTGTTCTGGAGTCTTTACACTGGTTCCTCACTAACACTAAGAAAGTGGATCAGTCCAGTTCTGAAGTCTTTACACTGGTTCCTCACTAACACTAAGAAAGTGGATCAGTCCTGTTCTGGAGTCTTCACACTGGTTCCTCACTAACACTAAGAAAGTGGATCAGTCCTGTTCTGGAGTCTTTCACTGGCTCCTCACTAAAACTAAGAAAGTGGATCAGTCCAGTTCTGAAGTCTTTACACTGGTTCCTCACTAACACTAAGAAAGTGGATCAGTCCAGTTCTGAAGTCTTTACACTGGTTCCCCACTAACACTAAGAAAGTGGATCAGTCCAGTTCTGAAGTCTTTACACTGGCTCCTCACTAACACTAAGAAAGTGGATCAGTCCTGTTCTGAAGTCTTTACACTGGCTCCTCACTAACACTAAGAAAGTGGATCAGTTCAATTCTGGAGTCTTTACACTGGTTCCTCACTAACACTAAGAAAGTGGATCAGTCCAGTTCTGAAGTCTTTACACTGGTTCCTCACTGACACTAAGAAAGTGGATCAGTCCAGTTCTGAAGTCTTTACACTGGTTCCTCACTAACACTAAGAAAGTGGATCAGTCCAGTTCTGAAGTCTTTACACTGGTTCCTCACTAACACTAAGAAAGTGGATCAGTCCAGTTCTGAAGTCTGTACACTGGTTCCTCACTAACACTAAGAAAGTGGATCAGTCCAGTTCTGAAGTCTTTACACTGGTTCCTCACTAACACTAAGAAAGTGGATCAGTCCAGTTCTGAAGTCTTTACACTGGTTCCCCACTAACACTAAGAAAGTGGATCAGTTCAATTCTGGAGTCTTTACACTGGTTCCTCACTAACACTAAGAAAGTGGATCAGTCCAGTTCTGAAGTCTTTACACTGGTTCCTCACTGACACTAAGAAAGTGATCAGTCCAGTTCTGAAGTCTTTACACTGGTTCCTCACTAACACTAAGAAAGTGGATCAGTCCAGTTCTGAAGTCTTTACACTGGTTCCTCACTAACACTAAGAAAGTGGATCAGTCCAGTTCTGAAGTCTGTACACTGGTTCCTCACTAACACTAAGAAAGTGGATCAGTCCAGTTCTGGAGTCTTTACACTGGTTCCTCACTGACACTAAGAAAGTGGATCAGTCCAGTTCTGGAGTCTGTACACTGGTTCCTCACTAACACTAAGAAAGTGGATCAGTCCAGTTCTGGAGTCTTTACACTGGTTCCTCACTGACACTAAGAAAGTGGATCAGTCCAGTTCTGAAGTCTTTACACTGGTTCCTCACTAACACTAAGAAAGTGGATCACTCCTGTTCTGAAGTCTTTACACTGGTTCCTCACTAACACTAAGAAAGTGGATCACTCCTGCTCTGAAGTCTTTACACTGGCTTCCTGTGTGTCAAAGAATAGATTTCAAAATACTGCTGCTGGTTTATAAGCACTGAATGGTTTAGGACCAAAATAAATTCTGACCTCCTGCTAAATTATGAACCATCCAGATCTCTCAGGTCTTCAGGGACTGGTCAGCATTCTGTCCCCAGAGTCAGAACTAAACATGGAGAAGCAGCGTTCAGTTATTATGCTCCAAATATCTGGAACAAACTCCCAGAAACCTGCAGGTCCGCTGCAACTCTGACTACTTTTAAATCCATGCTGAAGACTTTTCTTTTTCTGCTGCGTTTTGATTTAATCAAATAACTATTTATATCTAACACTCCACTCTAACTTTTATTCATGTATTTTATACCTGTGTTATTCTATAGAATTTGTTTTATGTTTATGTTATTCTCTTTGCTTTTTAGTTACTAAATGCCATTTTATATTGTGATTCCGCTGCACTATTTCTGAATGCTCTTAATGTTTTTTTTATTTCTGTAAAGCACTTTGAATTGCCTTGTGTTGAAAGGTGATACATAACCCTTCCTCTGTGACATCAGTGCCATCCTGGCTGTCCTGTTGTTGCTAAGGTACCTTTGTGTTACATTGTAAAATATAAATAAAACAACTTTTTAATTTCTAGGATTTTCTAGGGCCAGTTTTTTAGGGCCAGCACGTGCTTGTATAGTGATAGTTCTTTATGATTTGACTTCCATGCAACAACAGACAGAAACAATGGAACTAAATGAAATCATAGTTGAATCCACAAGAATAATATTCTGTGTGTATGAAGTTTAGAACAGCTTCAATAAAGGTATACGTCTTCCAATAGACAATCATTTTTTAATGATCAATTCTATAAGATATGAAATCAATCAAACGGCATCACCCCCCCCTCCCCCTCCCCTGTGCCCTCCTCACCTCCCTGCACTTCCTCATGGATCACAGCATAATTAAAGGAACCCGCCAGCAGATTCAATTTGAGATTACTGTCTATGAAGAATGTGTGCAGTAGCTACTGTAGCCCCCCCCCCCTCCATGTTCAGTAACCCCCAGAATGCCCATTATACAATCTGTGATGATCAGTGATAATAAACCTGCAGGAGATCGAACACACTGCCATTGAACGCACCTCGTGTTTAAGGGTTAAACCAACACACTACACCACTTCCTTTAAATATGAACACTGATATGACCCATCCACATATTATCCAATTCCTTATTATTGATTTTTAAATTCCTTGTATTGATGGATGTAAAATAACATAATAACAACCTTTTTCCAACCTCTTTTGAGGTAGTATTGATATTATGAATAGGTATAAGACATTTTTGCACATAGGGCTTAATGCAATGGCCAATTCGAGTTTGTATGGCCAATAACAATTATTATGTGATTAGAATCCATTTTCATATAAAGTGAATTGGCCATTCTAATATGATGACTAAGTAGTTCCTCCTCTGTAAGCTGCACTAATCAATATGTTTGTATTAGCAGAGGGTCAGATGAGTATATGTAATGTGTAAGAGGTCAAGCGTTCAGAGAATCACCAGCTCCACAAAGATGATGTGAGACGTGATCACTGTGTCCAGGTTGTTGTGACTATTTCTGGTTAACCTGTACCACGTTCTTTCTTTTTCAAGAATGTGACTTTAGTTTGACTCGGGATTGGTAAATGAGACTTTTAAGTGTTGATAATATAATCTTCTTGATTCCTAGGGTATTGTATTGTGTTGTTACTCGCCTCAAATGAACAATTGTATTTAGACTTTGTTTTGCTGTCCCCAAGTGGGCAAAGAACTCTTCCGGCTCTAGTCTTTTTGACAGGAACCTTTTACATTAATACATGTTTTAAAGTTGAATATGATACTTCATTTCATAATTGTTTACTTTAAAAGTGAGTTGTTGTTGTTGTTGTTGTTGTTGTTGTTGTTGTTGTTGTTGTTGCAGCAGCAATAATACACCAAATCCTGTTCAAATCCCTCTTATACTTAAACTAAAAAGTTTTGGTTTCAAGACCCTAGTTCACGGAGGACACCAAAAAAGTCCTAGAAAGACAAGGTAAACTTAACTATGTGCAATTCAAAATAAAAAAGAGGAATAGTTTCGCCGAAAACTAAAAGGTACCATGGGGTCAGATTATAATTTTCCAAAGGAGGGTTCTTTCTGATGTGTGTACACACTGCACTGTAACTGTAATTCATGTATCTTTGCTTTTAAATGGGTGGGTATGTTTCTTAATGCTATTAATGTATTTCATGTTTGTAAAGCACTTTGAATTGCCTTGTGTTGAAAGGTGCTATATAAACTTGCCTTGCCTTGCACACAGGCCACACGTATGATCTCTCTACCTGTTAATGCTTCATTTGATCTATCACTCTTGCAGACCAGCCGCTGAACGTTGGCCCATGGACTGAAGACCGCCTGATCTCTGTCCTCTGTCCTCGTTCATACCGCTCTCTGAACTCTCTTCACTTCATTAGAAAACGTTGCTTTCTCTTCACACCTTGAAAAACTCCTTCTGTATTTCTGCTCTGGCTCCATTTCGCTTCAGTAAAAAAACCTCAGCCTCCACTTCAAAAACTCTACTTCAATCAGTGTATAATAATACAAAGGGCTCTCAGATTACAGAGGCCCTGCTGTACTTCAAATCCTGTAATACAGGCTGAAATGAAATCCATTTTTTGCTCCGATGATCTTTCCAGGCAATGTTCAACATGGTCAGAGAGAGAAAGAAATGGCCATCTGTCTGCCACTGTTACCGTGCCACCCGCAACTCTACACACACACACGGACTGAAAAAATGAGCTGCTAAAAAACCCCAGAGAGAGGAATGAGATGCCGTTTTTCCATTTGTAGCAGCATGATAGCACAAAGGAAAGAGACAAAACATTATTTGAAGATAGAAGATACACACACTCTGATAAGGGAGAGCGGACTGTGTGTGTGTGTGGGAGAGCGAGAGTGAGTGTGTGGTTATTTCATCTTCCATGGTTACTTAAATGGTAGATGGAGGCCGCACACACACACACACACACACACACACACACACACACACACCACACACACTCACGCAGACAGGCTTCCCAGAGCTGCGGCACCCCAGATGCCTTATGGGATCGTAATAATTCATGAGTTAGCCAAACTGCTTGCTGGACCAGACAAATGGAATTATACTGCCCAGATGAGATGGCTGCATCCATGTGTGTATACGTGTGTATTGTGTATTTGTGTGTTTGTGTGAGTCTGTGTCTCAGGGCCACTCGGCCAGTCAGTGTGAAAGAAAAAATAAAATAAATAGCTGCTCCACTCTATAACCCCCCTGTACGCACAACAGCGTGTGTGTGTGTGTGTGTGTGTGTGTGTGTGTTGTGTGTGTGTGTGTGTGTGTGTGTGTGTGTGTGTGTGTGTGTGGTGTGTGTGTGTGTGTGTGTGTGTGTGTGTGTGTGTGTGTGTGTGTGTGTGTGTAATGTGCTATGCAGCAGTAGGCCGACACTGTGACATTGTTAAACCATGTTAGATCCCAGGACCCTCTGGCCAGAGATGTCACTGACACACACACACACCACACACACACAAACACACACACACACATACCACACACACACACACCACACAACACACCACACACACACACACACACACAACACACACACACACACACCACCCACACCACACACAAACACCAGGCGTGTGGTGCAGTGGTGATGATCAGGTTTCAAACCCCACCTGCAAGTCCGTCATGTCGTGTGTCCCTGAGATGCTTCACCCCCAAAATTGCTCCTGTGGGGATTGCCCACAGTATTGAGTATGTAAGTCGCTTGGATAAAAAGCGTCTAACAAGTGACATTGTAATAATGAACACACACACACCACACCCTCACTGCTGTTGCAGCCTTTTGCATTCAAGAAATAAATCGGCCTAATGTGGGGAGGGGGGGAATAGGCTATATTTCTTACACCTATCTCCCCTCTGGTCACCTGCTCTGGTGCTGTGTGGTCTGCCTGCCCTTTCAGTTCGATGGAACTTTCTATTAACATGATGGTATAGGCTACTCCTGATATTAGTAAGCCCCTACAGAGAGATGGGAAAACTTTCTCCAAACTGATTTTTTTTAAAAGGGCATTATAGGATTTCTTTATAAGTCCATGTCCAAGTCCATGATAACAGTTTGACCCTTACATGATTTAGCTTATAGCTTAGACATTTATGAGTTAAAATCCCCCAAAACAGAAGCATCTAAATGTTCCGGAAGAACTGCTTCGTGAAGTGAACAGTCTGCAGTAGACGACTAACGGAGAGGCCAACACAGTCCAGTGGAAACACAATGAAGGAAAGTCATTCACTTATTTAACTCCATTTCAGCTCTAACTAACCTAAGTATTAAGTCCGTAATAAGATCACATACACACACAGATGTCTGTTGTACAGAAACGTATATACAGAAACTGAGATGTGCTACTGTTGTATTCCTGTACCTGCTCTCCTGTCTGTAATACACCTTCTAAAAGTGTTGTAGTTTATATTCAGTGGCCGAATCTGAACATCACCTTGGTGTTCTGTTTTTATTATGCCGCGTGTTGATTCAGTTATAGAGTTGTTGTGGACACTTCGTTTTTCCACTAATTCCATGAATATAACGATGTATTTGAATCAAAATGTATGTACCCACTGTTATCATGCTCATGCAGAGACTACCCGAAGCTCACATTTCGTGTCATAGTTGTATGTTTTCTTTTCATCAGGGTTTGCAAACGCGAAACTATATTAACTGGGCTTTTATATTTTATGTTGAACTTCATTTGGATAAAAGGTGGTTCTCCTCCAGGTGTTATAGAGTGCAGGTCTGAAGTCCAGGGTCAACAGGGGAGGGAACAGAGACGAAGGAGAGCCTTTCCTGCATCGACTAGGAATGTGTTTAGAGAATGAAACCACTGTGTGAAGAGCAGGGCCGGCCCTCGGCATAGGCAGTATAGGTGAATGCTAAGGGCGCATCAACCCATAGGGGGCGCCGAAAATTGGGGAGAAAAATTAATTAATTAGTAATTAAAAAAAGATTTAAATTGAAATTTCATAACAACACAATTTCCCGATTTTGGATCAACAAAGTACATCTTATTATCTTATACTAACAGAACTACGACTATATTGCGTACAGCGCACATTAACTATGGCGCAACTATGGTGAAATTGTTCTTTTTTTGAAATAATGGTAGTGTGCAATTATAGGTTTTAATTTTATATTTGTGTTAATTTAAAATAAATCAAACTCCCAAAAAACGTACACAGCTTCTGTGTGCTTTTATTAACATTGGAATTTACTGTGTAAGCAGCCGCGGGGGGGAGAGCTTTAGAGAGCTCTCTCCTGAAAGACTGAGAGGCTCTGATAACCTCAGCTCAGTGAGGTAAAGGCACACCTTTATATGATCATTATAGTTATACAAAATAAGAGAATAGGTGAAAAAAACAGGAATAAAATACTATATGACAGTAAAAAAAAAGTTGTTATTAATAAACAAGAATACAGTTTAAGGCGAGACACCCCAGGTGAATAGGGTAAATGTTTTAACTTTTATCAGCTAGAAATTTCTCCAGTTAATTACTTACAATAAGGCAATTGTCTTTTGTATTACAAGTTTTCTGAAATAGCATGTTTAAATATGCAAATTATCCATTATCTCATTAAATATGCACATTTTTTAACACATTTCAGGAATCGAAATCTGAACTTTGGATATAGCCAGATTCAAAATTCTTGTTTCATTTTGTAGTCATATTAGTATCTAAGGCTTTTACAGAAGGGATATTGGATATCTCTTTTTATCACTCCATAAATCAGAAAATACTGTCAACAGCCCTAAAATATCAATTTTTGCCATGTTTTTAGGTATACAATGTTGTATAATTCAGGCTATGAATTATATATGAACAAACCCTTCTGTAAAAGCCTTCATAATATTGATAGGAATATAACTGGAAGGTTTGGTGTATGTACGTGCTACTCAGGGTCGGCTCTAGAACAAATCGAATGGGGGGGCAAATCATTTATCAAGGGGGGCACACCTTGCCGTCAACAACCAACACACAAACACCAACGCAACTTCAATTTAAAAAAACATGCTGTAAAGTCTGTTGTCTTTCACACACATTGCAGGGTGTAGTGTTATTGTATAGCGCACCTATGACCTGTACATACATGCACGGTTGTGGCACGACCACCAAAACAGAAACATATAAGGACAGAGGATGTCGTTTTCTCATACTGATATTCTGCACAAACTGTGCTGTTGTATTTGCTGTAAAGTGTCTTTACTGTAGGTTATTTTGTATTATACTGTATATACAGCACTTTGGCTCGACCAAAAAATCGTTGAAAAATGTGCTATATAAATAAAACTTGATTTGATTTGATATGGACATAGGCCACCATATAAAAAGTGTGCAAATGTATTTAGTATCCTATCCATGTGAACATGTTTTAGGTGGGGGTGGACCTCACCTCCTCTAGGGGGGTCTGGGGGCATGCTCCCCCGGGAAGATTATTTTTAAAATATTGAAGTTAAATGCATCAATCTGGTGCACTTTGAGAGCAAAGTGAAGAGATCTATGGATACATCTCTCAACATCCATATGGAACAGAAAGTTGTACACAGATTTACTTTTTCTTTATGGATATTTTACTAATCATTCGCCTTTTTAAACTGTATTCTTGTGTTACTGGTCCTATAGTATTTCATACCCGTTTTTTCATTTATTCTCTCTTTAATAACTATAATGATCATATAAAGGTATTCCTCGAAAATACTTACATAAATGGTGACCAAACCATCTGAGACCCACTGAGATAACTTACACTAAAGTGAACTATCTAAACACTGAGAGAGTCCTTACCTCACTGAGCTGAGGTTATAAGATCCTCACAGTCTGACAGGAGAGGACTCTCCTCCACCTTGGTGTAGAAACAGCCCTTTATATCCGTTAGCATAGCTAGCTAACCAGATGCTAACAACATTCCACGTTACCGCTCGCGCACTCACAAAATGCGCTCGTGCCACACACACACAGAGCCGAGCTTGAATGAAACACAGAGACCCATGTACTTGTACTGTACTGTATATCATATTATTTTCGATGGCTTTACTGTATAATCAGTGTAACAGATGAACAGATCGCCACTGGGCTTTCATCTAAACACACAGCCACGTAATGATAACAAAAAAAAGGTCGGGGGTCATTGGTCAAGCAACACACCAATCAGAGAGCAGCAGTGAGCACACCTCAGGCTGTGTTTTATATTTGTATTCTTTATTTCTGATGTATTTCACACAAAAAACCTTTAGTGGAAACGTTTTCACTTATATGATTAAAAAAAGAAAAAAAACGGCAAAGTGGCAAGGCTTGCCCACCCTGCGTTGGGGGGGCACAGTGACTCATTTGGGGGGCATGGCCCGCGAATGACCCCCCATGACGCCGACCCAGGTGCTACTGAAGTTGAAATTTCGAACTCAGAGTAGGAGAAAAAACTCATTTTGAGAAAACGACCTTTAAAGATTTCAGTGAGGCAATAGCTAAACCCTCCTGTTCTTTGGATGACAGCTTGCGCATCGACGCACTCCGTGAAGGTATTTCATGTTCAGGGTCATTTTTTTTTTTATAACCTTGCTTCGTGCAAGTGACAATTGTTGTCGTCTTCTCTGTGAACGTTTTTTTCGCCGTTCTTTTGGCATTTTGAGATTTCAATTTCTAGCTGAAAGCTAACCAGGAAGTGTTTTAGCACACCACGTGACGCATCTGAACGAATCACGGTTGTCAGAAATTGACACCAGCCAATGAGATTTCGTTTCTTGGTTTAAGACCCCTTTGTGCTTTCACGATTGGTTGCTGATACAAAGGAAATGACCATATTTGGATCCGATGAGATTGTGCAGGAGAGACGGAGCTTTCCAGCGATACCTCTGTTGACATGGTGCACACAGCGGTCGCGGGTACTTTATGTTACGTTTAGAATGCTAAACTTTTGGTGAATTTAGGAGAAATCTACAGACGCAAATAGACAAACTATAGTAAAATAAACACTTAAATGTGTTATTGTGTACGTTTTCCTTCCAAAAGCCTGAAAGAAAACATGTTATGGAATCAAAATAGCACAAAATCTCAAAATTTGAACAGTACTTGAAAAACGATGTTTTTGCCTGCCGTGTTGTCTCGCCTTAAAAGGGGGGTGATTTTGTAAAATATCCATAAAGAAAAAGAAATCTACTTACAGTTCTGTTTCATATGGGTGTTGAGAGATGTATCCATAGATATTAGCCCAGGGGGGGGGGGGGGGGGGGGGGGCGCCAGCTAAAATCTTGCCTAGGGCAGCAAATCGGTCAGGGCCGGCCCTGGTGAAGAGGACACTGTTGGAAACACATTCAATTCACATTACACTGGAACTGTGGTCATGCAGTCAGAGATACACAACTGAAGGGAAAAGGGGACTGTCAGTCAGAGGCTCGCACATTTATATGCATCAATCCAAATGATTTATTGGTCAGCTAAATGTTAAGGTGTTTCCTAGTTTGTCATAACACACCCTATCTTCACAAAGACATGGAAACGCACCCGAGTCTGAATCCCACCTGTGTGTTCGGCTGAGTGAAGCCCGGGGAAGCATGAGTCCAGCTTTCAGAGTGTTAGTGAAGACATGGCCTTCCACTTCAATGCTCCCATTATTCCTGGCCTCCAATAGACACTAAAGAAGTGAGGGGGGGACTTCTAACTCCTCTTCTCTGCTCCTCTTCTTCTCTCCTCCTCCCTCTTCATAACTCCATTCATCTTCCTCCTTTCTCTCCTCCCTCAAAGCTGCTTGTATTCATCGCTCCATCCGTCCCCTCTCATTCTTTTGATATCCTCTTTCCACCCCTCAAGCTCTTCCATCCATTTCCCCTGTTCCCCCCCCAGCCCCTCAGTCTCTCCATTCATCAGTATTTCAGCCCCCGACAGATAGCATCCGTTGCTTTACTGCTGCGCCGGCTGACGGTCTGTCTGTCCTCGCCGTGGGCTTTAACAACACTAAATCAACGGCTGAAAGAATAGATATTTTGCCGCTGAGATAAGCCCATTTCCTGGCGAGTATTCATTGAAATGATATAATAACTGACATGGATAGCGACGCGGCAGAAGAGAGAGGGAGGAGGGGGAACAGAGATAAATATGGTATTTGCAAGTTTCCTTTCTGTAGCGTCCTTTTTTTTCCGCAGCGGGAGAGGGGTGAGGGATCTAAACGTTGACAGGGGAGGGTGGTAAATTGAATGCCATGAGCCGTCTGAGCCTCTCTGTCTCTAAAAAGAAATTCAATTAAAGTGTATTGGAAGGCTGTGAATGTGGCACAGCCCGGCTCCAGCGGTGGCTGATAAGAGCTGCTCCTCTCAGCGAGTGGCGTTATAACTGAAGCCAGATCACTAGCTGCTAAACGTGTAATCCCCTGCAGCCGAACAATATGGCCCCCCGTCTGATTCAATACAGCAGCAAGCAATTCTCCACATTAAATCAACGCAGGGGGGCCACAGCCGCACTTCCTCCGGCTTAAGCCACACACAGGAATCAGAAAGCTATAGGCCACTGACAATGGCTACTATCTACTGCTCACACAACCACACACACACACACACACACACAAACACACACAACACACACAACACACACACACACCACACACAACACACAACAACACCAACAAACACACACATTGTATAAAAGCTCCCCTTGGGAAGTTGATTTCAGTCTTTTCAGTGTTAAGTACCTGCCCCACTCGGCTAATACCCCCAACTAATACTGGAATTATACACATATATATGTGTGTGTGTGTGTGTGTGTGTGTGTGTGCTGTGTGTGTGTGCTGTGTGTGTGTGTGTGGTGTGTGTGTGTGTGTGGTGGTGTGTGTGTGTGTGTTTGTGTGTGCGGTGTGTTTGTGTGCCTTTTCTCATAAAAAGGTGAGATTAAATGGTGCTCCTTGGCTGAAGCACCCACACCATACAGTCCTGGTTCATGACCTGTTAAGCTGCAGGCACGTGTGTGTGCATGTGCGTGTGTACTGTGCGTGCGTGTGTGTGTGTGTACTCAGTCAATGTAGGAAAACATCAAGTTTTTTGTTGGGAAGCTCATTGATCGACTTATTGCTGAGCAACGTTCAGTCAGACAGACGTTGCCTCTGCAGACATTCCAGTGTTCTGAAGGGGCAGCAAACACTTCTCTTTGGGATGTATGGCCACAGAAAAAGACATGAAGAAAGTTTTCTTGCTTCAAAGTCTATGTGAAAAGAAAAAAAATGGGAAAATGCCCATATTTGATATACTACATTTTTTTTATCTTAATCTTACATAGTACAAACAAATTATCCAGAAATGAAATCAAGCGTATCATAGACATATAATTTGGAGAATTTGAACTGGAGGAAATGTTGAGGGTAACACTAACCGATTTGAATCGAGTACCTCAGTGTACTGGGCTGGATTTACTTGAGGTGGATAAACCAATATGTGTCCTCCTGAGCAACCTGCTTTTAAGCTCTCACATGGTTGTAGTCACTACAGCGGACCGTGGTGCCTTTATAAGACTAACGCCTAAAGTCCTGTATACCCAACACACCTGACAGATGTTATATGTTTTTATTTCTAATCCTAAATCATTCTGCTCCTATTTTGACTTGATTTGATAGATTTGGTTCAGATATATCCAGAAATTGGATATTTGGGACTGTAGTCTTATGATGTAACCCATCCTACAAATGTTACCCCTGACCCCCCAGCAACCTGCCTGGAACACTGATTCATAACCATCTGACAACCAGAGGTAACACTTTTCATTCTGTAATTACGTTACTTGAATGCTTTATTTTCCCTTACTTTTTTATAGAGCTGCTACTTATTTACTTATGTCTACTGTTTCTGTCCCCAACATTTTCCAGATGTGTAGTTAGGATTAAAATGGAAGTTGAGTTGTCATGGTCCAAACAGCGTTATTGGAAGGGGGGGGGGCTGGTAAAGGGGGCCACTAGCCTTATGGGGCCGCTACGATACCAACCTTTTTTTTTTTACTGATTAAGCAAGAGGTATTTTTTCTTCATAAACAAGAACAAACCTTACGCACACTCACACACGCACGCACGCGCACACACACACACACACCGACACCGTGAATCAGTAGTAAGTTCCCTGGGGAAAAAGCTCATCAATTAATAACAAGATATACACAATGGACCACATCTAACACTGTCAACCACACACAACATACACATACACATACACACACACACACACATTCACACAAAAACACACACCACACCGACCCCCCCCCCCCTCCAATCTCCAATTATTAATTAGTGGAAGTGAAATCTATGAATTACTTGCTCCATTATGTACTTTAGCGACTTCAATTGGCATTGTGGCCTGTCCCCCCGGCCAGCAGATTAAAAAGGCTATTTGAAATCAATTTCTCTAATAACAGATCTTAACGAGCTCATCAATTAAGGCTTCGTTAATGGCTTGTTACCGTCCACTGTTTGTGTGTGTGTGTGCGGCGACGTCTGCCTGTGTAATCCTGACATACACACACCTCGTACATACATCACTGTGATTGGTCTGAGTGGGCCAGGCTGCTGGGTATTGATGGTGGGGGGGTTAGGGTTAACTTTTTGTTTAACCTAACTGAAATCAAAAAGGAATGTTGGACACACACACACACACACACAGACTGGTGTTTGGGTGGGGGGGGCGTTTTGTCCCGGCCTTCAGGAACCTATTTGAAAGAGTCTTTATGCAAATGAGTGGGATAATGGCTTCTAGCGTTGAGGTTATGATTTCCATAAGTTAGGCTGCTCACTGGGGCATTCCCAGGCTGGAGAGATCATTAGCATGGCTCACACACACACACACACACACACACACACACACACACACACACCACACACACACACACACACACACACACACACACACACACACACACACACACACACACACATACACATCTATGAGCCTGTGACCTGACCCCTCTTTTCTGTGACACACACACAGTCCCGCCCCCTCTGAAGGTAAGTATTATATATGCATGGGTAACCTTAGTGTTTGGGGGGGCTTTATTTCTCTAACCTCTGCTGGGGGCTCTGTCTTTAGGCCCTGATGAAGGAGGCCACAACACACACACTTTGGATACTGTGACTCTGAATGAATCAGATCAAACACACCTGAACTGTTCAGTCAGAGCAGGACTAAGGTTAAGGTTGAACATAAGGTCTATTCTACGGAAGACGATAAGGGCCACACGTAAAACAAAAATGTCATCAGACCACAAGTAAACCATAACAAATGTTGGTCAGATCTTTAAAAACAATTCACATGTGGCCTTAATCCCGTTCTGCAGATTAAAACACTCAGTTCAAATATAATTATTAAAAGAAAAACAACAACTGTCCATTAAATAATGTACATTATGACAGAATTAAATATGGTGATAAATATTTAGATAAATAAGCAGTACCATCCGTTGGATTTATGATTGACCTTGAAAGACAGAGAAAGTCTTTCAGCTGAACTTTCTGTTAAATCAAAACAAAAGTGAAAAAGCTGAAAATGTAGTCAGCTCAGAAAAATAAATGATTAGAAATGCAACTTTTGATATTGCTGATATTACTGCACTTTATTGAAATACAATTCTGATTACAAGGTTTAACATAAAATAAGATATACTTTAGTGATCCCAATGTGGGACTTCTTTCATGACAGAAGCATGTAGATAAGTCATTGCCCGTGAACCAAAGTCAATACAATGGAAAATGAACAGACTATATTTGTGTATATATATACACACAAAGTGAAGGATATACAGAGTACATCTATTGAATACACAATATAAATATACAAATAGACAGCATTAATGATAGCCTATCACAACAATATACCATTTACAGTTAAGTTAGAGTAATTACAATGAGTTGTTTAAGTGGTAATCGTGGCATCACTACTTTGACTTATAAGTAAAGGATCTAAATAACTTATAAACAAATGTGTCAAAGTAAAAACCTCATAGTCCTAAATCAGATCCAGACTTAGTAATCTGTGTGTTCTGCTCTGGGTTCAAGTTCTGAAGCTGGACCGGTCACATTTCAGTGAAAAGTCATTAGTGCACATTTAGCGCTGTGATGGGGAGAATCTCCCAGCATTCACAGCGGCACTCTCAGCCATGTCTGGACTCCATCAGTTGCCTGTTTATCAGCAAACTTGCACTTTAATGATTGATACTGGGGGAACTAATTATGACACCTCAGTTCACTCATTAAGCTACACAGCTACAAATGATAATTGATTTATCACATTTTCCCAAGGCTCCATTTATAATCTCATGCTGAAATGGGTTCGGAGAAGGAGGGGGAGGAAAGAGGGAGACCATACAGAAGGAGAGAGGGAGGAAAGAAGGATAAGACAGGGAAGAGTGAGAGGAAGGGTGAAGCAGGGGGTGAAGAAAGGGGGAGGAAAGGTAGAGGTACGACTTTAAAGGTGGAGCGGAGGTTAAGGAATATTAATATACTCCAACTGGTGCTATTAAACTATATTAATGTACTGCAAGCTCAGAGATAAGTGCTTCACTTATTATAGCGGGAGGGGGGGGGGGGTCAAAACAAGCACACTGATATTATGGGGTTTGTTCATGAGAACTCCACAAACAGACGCTTCCAGGGGATCATTTTCACTTTTAAGATTTTAATGTTTAATGTTTTCATCTTCATTGAAAATCAGTGAATGGTATAATACAGCAGTAGCAGCAGAAGAGCAATCATGACAAAGGAAATACCATTTTTATTTTCTCAGGTTTCATGGCCCATTAAAACTATTGAACATCTAAAGGCTATCATTCAATCCAGGGAGGGAAATGGAAATCCTGATGGCTGCTGTGAGGAGTGTGTGAGTATAACCCACACAATGAAGTCCAACTTGAATCCTGTGTTTTCCACTGTCTGCTGGCTTTAATATTCCTTCATCTTGTGTTCTAGATCTGTGCCAAACCTGGCTTTAAAGGGCCGACTATAGGCGCTTTCCCACCGCAGTACTTTTCCCACAAAGGTTCATCAGAACTTAGTTCATGAGAACTCTTTAGTACCATGGGAACTAGTTCCTTAGTACTCTTTAGTTCATAGTTCCTGGGGAAGGATTAGTCAAATGAAGCCGCAGACGTCACTTCTTCTTCTTCTGCTTTGGGTTTACTGGCAGGCCGCAAACAACTTCACGGCGTATACTGCCAACCGAAGTCCCCGGAGTTGGGGACTGGCTTCAGTAGAAGCTGCTGGGACTCCCAGCAGCTTCTACTGAAGCCTTCCGAGTAAATCGCCAGAACGCCGACACCTCCTCATCTCCACCACTCCCATGTTTTTCTTTTGCCATAAATTAGTCTCTCTGCGTTTGTGCGCTGGGCTAATGCTAATGCTAATAATGCTAATGCGAGGATAATAAAATGGCGGCTTCACAACACTTTTTTGGGAGTTTTTACGGGGCGTGGTTTGCAATCCGCCCAGCCAATCAGAAATGGGAACCTTTTTCTCCCTCGAAAGTCCCTGCACTCTAGCAGGGACGGAAAAGGGGGTGGAAAGGTTCTCATGAACTAATTTTTGTTCCGAATTTTTTTGGTGTGAACGCAACATTTCAAGAACTATATCGGAACTAAAATGGGAAAAGTACTGCGTGTGAACGCGCCTTATGGCTGTGAGGGAGTGCCATGTATCTTTGGGCGAGATACTTAACCCTTAATTGCTCCCGATTGGCATGGTGTGATTGTTAGCTTACTGGCATATTGCTGTGTATGAATGAAGTGTTAATGGGTGAATGAAGACTTATAGAATGTAAGGTGATATACCTTTCTAATACTGGCTGCTTATCGGTTGAGCACTAAACACACCTGTCACAACAATGTGGTAACATCAAACTGTAGACTATACACTTCATACAAGGAAATGTCATATACTGTCATTCTGCAGCTACTTCATCACTTATGTATTGTTTAATAATGCTGCTACTTCCGCTTTTATTCTTGAAATGTGTAATTATTAGATTTCTATTTTTGTAATAGTTATGCTCACTTGCTCCCTTTGTTGTCTCTATCAGTACTGTCTCTTTGCTGTAACTATGCACATTTCCCCTGTGGCACTAATGAAGGAATGCTGATTCTGATTCTGCTGCATGAGCATCGGGATCAGGTACTTCAATCCAAACAAGATCAACATTGTATCAGGAGGAGGTCTCTCAGGAGGAGGTCTCTCAGGAGGAGGTCTCTCAGGAGGAGGTCTCTCAGGAGGAGGTCTCTCAGGAGGAGGTGTATCAGGAGGAGGTGTATCAGGAGGAGGTCTCTCAGGAGGAGGTGTATCAGGAGGAGGTGTATCAGGATGAGGTGTATCAGGAGGAGGTCTCTCAGGAGGAGGTCTCAGGAGGAGGTGGTCTGCAGGAGGAGGTGTATCAGAAGGAGGTCTCTCAGGAGGAGGTGGTCTGCAGGAGGAGGTGTATCAGGAGGAGGTGTATCAGAAGGAGGTCTCTCAGGAGGAGGTCTCTCAGGAGGAGGTGGTCTGCAGGAGGAGGTGTATCAGAAGGAGGGCTCTCAGGAGGAGGTCTCTCAGGAGGAGGTGGTCTGCAGGAGGAGGTGTATCAGAAGGAGGGCTCTCAGGAGGAGGTCTCTCAGGAGGAGGTGGTCTGCAGGAGGAGGTGTATCAGGAGGAGGTGTATCAGAAGAGGTCTCTCAGGAGGAGGAGGTCTGCAGGAGGAGGTGTATCAGAAGGAGGTCTCTCAGGAGGAGGAGGTCTCTCAGGAGGAGGAGGTCTCTCAGGAGGAGGTGGGTCTGCAGGAGGAGGTCTCTCAGGAGGAGGTCTCTCAGGAGGAGGTCTCTCAGGAGGAGGTGGTCTGCAGGAGGAGGTGTATCAGAAGGAGGTCTCTCAGGAGGAGGTCTCTCAGGAGGAGGTGGTCTGCAGGAGGAGGTCTCTCAGGAGGAGGTATATCAGGAGGAGGTCTCTCAGGAGGAGGTCTCTCAGGAGGAGGTCTCTCAGGAGGAGGTGGTCTGCAGGAGGAGGAGGTGTATCAGAAGGAGGTCTCTCAGGAGGAGGTGGTCTGCAGGAGGAGGTCTCTCAGGAGGAGGTGTATCAGGAGGAGGTCTCTCAGGAGGAGGTCTCTCAGGAGGAGGCCTCTCAGGAGGAGGTGGTCTGCAGGAGGAGGAGGTGTATCAGAAGGAGGTCTCTCAGGAGAAGGTCTCTCAGGAGGAGGTCTCTCAGGAGGAGGTGGTCTGCAGGAGGAGGAGGTGTATCAGTAGGAGGTGTAATGAGATGCTGGGCTGCTAACAATAGCTGCTGTGTCGCTGCTTAGCCTGCTGCTCTCCTCCTATTCGTCATAATCACAGGCAGTTTTCTCATTAGTGGAAACCATTAGCCTCAAAGCGCTATCTGCCTCTTATCACCCAGCAGCACCACATCCCACTCCCACACAGCTCCAACACCAAATACAATCACACAGCGTAGCATGCAGCGCAGCCAGCAGAAACACACCCAGAGCGCCACCGGCCCATGCCTTGCTCAGGTATCTCATGAGGAAGTCACTGACCCCACACATCTAACTGAGTAGCTCCGGCAGCACCAGTTACAAAGCACACCCATCCTAATCTGGCTCCATTAGCGGCGGCTGTCCCTCCCCACTTCCTGGGCTTTGTTCGGCTGTCAGGATGACCAATGACGTCGCAGCGCCGCCTGATTCATGGCGGCGACCCGGAGATCACATCTGATGGGAGCGTCAGGCCAAAGGACCAAACGCACCCCAAGCAACCCATTATAGTCTATTTATCTAGCTGGACATCTAATGGGAGCGCTTCTTTTCCAGTCCGACAGCCGTGATGCTATCACTGAAAGCTGGGTAACACTTGGCATGCTCAGCTGGGGCTATCTGGAGTGGTGGCAGGTTAATAACTGGAATAAGCTGTTAACTTTTGAGACCTATAGAAAGGAATTAGTCTTGACTGAAGCCCATGGAAGCTCCTCTGTTTTAAATAAGCACAATCTGGTTGGAGATGTGTTTAGACATCAATCATCCTCTGAAACATTTCCTCCCCAACAAGCTGGGTTTGAATCATTCCACATGCAGGGGATCATTGCTGTTCAGGAATTGCTTCAACAAGAGGCCAATTAGATTGTAGCTGTAGTTCCAAACACAAGGCCTTTCAAATCCAGATATTCTCATTTCTCAATACAAAACAATATCGTTCAAAGATTTTGGCCTGATAAATAAATAATAATGAGTTTAGCATTGAGCTAAAAGGGTACTTTTGTGTTCCTAGATCTCAGATATGAAACAAAAGTATTGACTTGGGACTTTCTTTAATCCACACCTCATAATGCTTTATATTGACATACTAACATAAAGAAAAACAAAACCAAGAGGATCATAGAGTAAATGACGTATAACTATGCTTGTTTTTGAGCTTATATCCATTGGATACAACAACATTGGACTCAGTAGTGATACAGTAATGGGACCTCCAGTGGGTTCTCCAGGGGGGTTCTCATGGGCCTGAAGCTCAGAATCTTTCTAACAAAGTCCTGAGCCTCTACTGTTTCAAATACAGCACATTATTTGTACCGAACCTAAATAATTGTTGCATATATACCAATACATGTTAAACCCCTCCCCTTTGCTTTTATTGTTAACCCTCCTGTTGTCTTCGGGTCAAATCTGACCGATTTACTACTTTCATCAATCATAACTTTTTTGTTTTACATTCGATTGCATTAAGGCTTTATGATCAGGGCTGCACATAACTGGTGCGAGTCCTAATGGTCAGTGTCACTGTCTGAGGGTCTATATATATGTATATCAATAATATACATAGTTATCTCATGCTTTAAATACAAAGAGTTTTTAGAGGGTGTTCATTTTCCCATGCAGGCCCATAAATGATGCTGTTTTTAATAATAAAGTATGTTAGATTAAACAAAACAACTAATAAGAACTGTGAATTTGCATGATAATATGGCATCTCCAAGTTCCTGCATATTTCCTCCTCCTCCTCCTCCTCCTCCTCCTCCTCCTCCTCCTCCTCCTCCTCCTCCTCCGCCTCTCTCCATGTCATTAGGCCCTCCGCCCTCCCGAGCACTCAAACATGTAAAAGAGCTTCCATTTTGGGAGAGATTTGTTTGTGGCATTAATAGCCTTTAGTTTTCCACATGGGTTCCCAGCAGCCGGAGACATTAGAAAGAGAAGTGAGCTGCGACACATCTCCCCTCTCATCCTCTCATCCCTGCCTCATCTGTCACACAGGGGGGGGGGGACGTAACATTAAAGGAAACAGTTTGGCAGATTGTATTTACAGTTGAACATCTTTGTAGGCAGATAAGAGTCTATTTAAGAGACACATTTACACTGGATACGTTTTCATAAGTTCAAGTGATTCTCTGATGACACATTAAAGCTAATTATCTTTTCAAATGTTACCAGATCATAACAACAAACATCTTAACCTGTTAAGCCCTGAGCCTGTTTTTCAGGTCTCAGGCTCGAAAATGACATTCCCAGAACAAATGACCATATCTTCCCTTCTAAAAGGGGTAAATTGATAATTCTACATATAACATATAATATAACATATAATAAGTACCCTGTATCAAGATTGATGCAAAACAAGTGAAATTTGACCTTTTAGAGAGATTTAGCAACAAAAAAAAACCCACTTCTGGGCTCATTTGGGTGGATTTTCCATATCTCTGCTGCCCCCCTCGTTCGATTTTGATGATTGACATATCTTTTTAATCGTTAGAGCCAATAGAATCAAGGGGACGTTCCTAAAATCCATCCAAACATTACCCATTGGTGAATGAGTGCTGCGCAGCCAGAATGCCCCTGAACCGGAAGCTGCGATCCACTCTGATGGCTACCATTAGCAGCTAATTTAAAATCCCCGATTTGTACATAAAAATTAAATTATGGATTATCAATAATTTTTTCAAAGCGGACAGACACACTGGATTAACCATTGGATTAACCTTCAGCCGCGTTTTTATCGTTTTAATGCCATTGAACACGACTTTTGATCAGAATAACAGCTAAGTAAGGTGAGACAATCTCCCGTGTTTGCTCCGTAATGCTATGTGTTGTGATGTCTGTGTTTGCTTCCCCTGTCACGAGTTCTGATCGCTCAGTAATGATACTAATACCTATATAATCTGTGGAGTCTCAGCTTTAATCGGATATTTTATATGTGCAGTTACGATAAGTAATAAGGGTATTTTTACCTTGAGTTCTGTGCTAAGTGCGTTAGCATTTTTTCGCTCAGGGGTCATTTAGCAACCCAGTCTCACGGCATTTCGTGTTATAGTCACAACATTTAATCTATTGATTCGTGTTCACCAACACGATTTTCCCCTTTTTTCGTGTCACACAGAACGATTTTTAAAGCAATGTATTTCTATTGGTAGTATGTTTCGTGCCTGCAACACGTCTTTTTTCCGGTCGGGTCTTGGAAGCATTAAAAAAATGTTTCATTAGTTTTACCAAAATAACTTGATTTAATTGTATTTAACATAACATTTCCAAATAAATAAATCCTTAGAATCTGCCTATTCAGTTTCTGTTGGAATGTGAAGGGTTAAATGCCGTCTCTGCGAGTTACTGTGAAGACGGGAGAGCTTGTTGGTCGCTCTCTACATTCACAGAGGGCCAGCTATAGTAACTCAACGAGAGAGTAATGTCAAATGACGGTACAATTGACCAATCATATCTTCCCTCTAAGTGGGCGGGCTTTATTTTAGCGGACTTTATGTCACGATCTGTCTGTGTTATGTTTTGTCTTGTCTTTTTCTGTCTTTGGTTTCATGTTTTATTTTGAAAAGTGTTCACCCCCTGTCTTGCCGGTTGCTTTCTGTCTGTTTTCCCTCCTACCTGATTACCCGATTGTGTTCACCTGGTGCCCCTGTGTTTTCTCATCCCTCCTCACCTGTGTCTTGTTTGTGTGATTAGTCTTGTGTGTATTTAAGTTCTGGTTTTTCTGTCTGTCATTGTTGGTTCCTTGTTTGTCTTTGACTGTGTCACGGGGGTAGTGTTCTGTTGTTGACGCTTTGGCCTTGGAATAAAGGTATTTTTCTTTTAAATCTGCATTTTTACATTACATTACATTGCATTTAGCTGACGCTTTTGTCCAAAGAGACTTACAATAAGTACATTCGACCAGGAAGACACAACCTTGAAGAAAACAGAATCATATAAGTATATCAGGTTTCATAGAGCCAAACATTTCAAGTGCTACTCAACTGGCTTTAGGTAATCCAGTCCTTTATTGGTATAAAAGTGCTTCGTTAATCGTGCATTTGGGTCCTCCCTGCTTCACTCAACCCTGACAGAAGGAACCAACCAGAAATGGACCCGGCAGATGATCCATTTGAGGTAGAATTACAACACGGTGTGTTCCGTCTGGAGTCAACCTCTGCTTCTTCCCCATTTCCTGCTCCTGTCCAGGAGCCGTTCTTGGGTACTCGTCTGGCTTTTGGAGGTCCACTGAGCCTCCAAAAGGCTCCTAAGAGAAGGAGTCGCAAGTCCAGGCTCGCAGCCCGAGCCCCAGAAGCCATGCTTTGGGCTCCAGTACAGGCCCACACAGCCATGGTTCCAGCCCCAGTTCTGGTTCCGGCTCCAGAACCGGCCCACACAGTCATGCTTCCGTGCTCCATTACCTGGCTCCAGGCTTCTGTTCCGTGCCCAACAGCCATGGTTTCGGCTCCAGAACCGGCCCCAGCAGCCATGGTTTCGGCTCCAGTACTGGCTCTCCGGCCGATGCCAGCTCCCCGTGTCCTGTCGGCATTCCGGCCGACTCCTGCCCCCCATGTTCTGTCGGTGAACCGACCGTCTCAAGTCTCCTCTCAAGTCCCCTCTCGAGTCTCTTCTCGAGTCCCCTCTCAAGCGACCTCTCAAGTTCCCTCTCGAGTCCCCTCTCGAGTCTCTTCTCGAGTTCCCTCTCGAGCCACATCTCAAGTTCCCTCTCGAGTCCCCGCTCAAGTTCTCTCTCGAGTCCCCTCTCAAGTCACCTCTCTTGAGTTCCCTCTCAAGTCTCCTCTCCAGTTCCCTCTGGAGTTCCATCTCAAGTCCCCTCTCCAGTCCCTACTCAAGTCCCTTCTCTAGTCCCTACTCAAGTCCCTACTCTATGTCTGATCCCGTTGGGGGTCCCGCCGACTACTCTTCTGCCGGGGGTCCTGCCAACCCTATGTCCTATCCCGTTGGGGGTCCCGCCGACTACTCTTCTGCCGGGGGTCCTGCCAACTCTATGTCCTGTTCCGTTGGAGGTCCCGCTCTTCTGCCGGGGGTCCTGCCAACCCTATGTCCTGTCTCGTTGGGGGTCCCGCCAACTACTCTTCTGCCGGGGGTCCTGCCAACCCTATGTCCTGTGCCGTTGGAGGCCCCGCCGACTACTCTTCTGCCGGGGGTCCTGCCAACACTGTGTCCTGTCCCGTTGGAGGTCCCGCTGGGGGTCCTGCCAACTCCATACTGTCCCGTTGGGGGTCCCGTCGACTACTCTTCTGCCGGGGGGTCCTGCCAACCCTATGTCCTTTCCTGTTGGGGGTCCCGCCGACTGCTCTTCTGCCAGGGGTCCTGCCAACCCTGTGTCCTTTCCCGTTGGGGTCCCGCCGACTGCTCTTC